>NC_137799.1:59375711-59445711 GCF_963383645.1 Muscardinus avellanarius | reverse complement strand
TTTTTAAAGGATTAGTATCCTATGCTTTTCAAGCACAGGAATCTGTGAAATAACTCCTAACATGGACAGATTTTTTTCTTTTTTCTTTTTAATACATAACTTAAGAGCCTGGAGAGTTTTAACTCAAGTCCAGCCTCTAAACAAGGAATATTCTTGTTTACTTTAAAAATGGAAACAACATATAGTTCCATTATCATTGTTAAAAAGTTAGCTTTACAAACATGGGAACTTTAATTTAAAAAAAATCCTTAACAAAACTATACAGTGTACAAATTACTGTCTACAAGGTAGGCGGTTCGTTAAGAAGACCTTTCGCTCTTCTTGCTACTTGCAGCTTCAAAGTATTCATTCACATATTTTTTTAATGGAGCTGCCCACCCGAACATTACCCGATAACTATATTGCTATAATTAAGATTTTTGCCACGCCTTTTATGTACAGTCTCCTTCACTGCCCTTTTTTTTTTTTTTTTTTCTTCCTTAGACAAGCCTCAATCGCTCATGTCACTCCAGGGGAAAACAGGCTTCAGAGGCACTGTGAATGGTAGGCTGCAAGCCACTCAACGAAGGCTGGTCAGTGCCAGGAACCGGTGGCTGGAGCTGCCACCCCCTTAAGGATTCCCCGGGTGACTGCCATCCTGAAGTTCTGCAGCTCTGGGTACAGGAGGGGCGTGCAAGACCTGCAAAAGTGGGGCCCTTCGTCAGAAGATACTTCCTGGTAAAAAGAATAGGAGGAGGCTGAAAAATGGATTTGAGATTATAGATAGTAGCATTTCCTCTCTAAAGGAAAGAAAAAAAAGATCGATTCAAAAAGGAAAAGAAGGCAAAGAAAAAAGCAATACTTGCACTAGGCCTTTGTATTCGAAAGGCAGGCAGGAATACCCACAGTGCATCACTGGAATTTGCCAGAACTGCTCATTTACTGGAAAAAAAAAAAAAAATGAGAGCGAGTCTGCCTGTATAGAATACTGTGTGTCCTGTGAGGTTGCGGTGTTCACCTAGTAGGTCAAAGAGACATGAAGAGCTAGGCCGAGATGATCTATGGGGCAAGTGTCACAGAAATGATTGGACTCCTTGGGAACTTGTGCTGCTAGGATTCCGCTGTGCTGTTCAGCATTTAGCTGTCAAACTGAAGGGGCAAATCAAACACAATTCCTGGCCCATCCCATTGTTCTAAAGTGTTCATTATTAAGTGATGTGTTGTGAGAACAATTGACAGTTTATTTCATCAGGCCGTGGCCTGGGGGAAGAGGGTCAGGGGGCTCCTCAAGACAGCCTACCTTGTATCCCTAATTCTGAAAGATTCTCCCTCTAGTAATAAATTCACTCAATAGAACTGAAAGGGGGGATAGACAAAATAAAACTAGTCTCTACCTCTAGCCCTCAGGAGAAACTAAATCAAATATATATTTGAGGTACCACCCCTTTAAAATATCTCATTAGTATCCAATAGGCTTAATTCATCCACAGGAAAATTAATTTCTTAAAATTCTATATTCCTTTGCACTCTAGTTCTCAGTTTAAAACGGGCTGGTAAAATGAAAACAGTATTGTTTTTGTTGTTGATGTTGTTCCCTAAAAGCTGAACTTTGATTTTAATCTATCAGTCCAAATACATTCAAAAATGGCAACCCTCCATTCAGTCTTCTGGATGCTTAGAAAAAAAAAATGTAAGTGCACTGTTATCCATTTGAAGTAGTAAGTCACAGGTAAATCATATCCTATCGTTAATAAACTAAAGAAATAGAAACGGGACAGGGAAAGAATTCAGGAGCCCTCCTTCCCCCTGGTTGAATGTGTTTTGTAGGAAAAAGCATATTCCTGTGTTAACCCGCCAAAGTGTGAAACATCCAACATCTGCTATGTAGGCATTCCAACAAATGACTCTGCCAGATACAAGACAGGCTCACTCTCTACTGTGGATCTGCAACTTTCGAGAAAAACCACCACCACCAATTAAAATAAGACGGTTTTTTTTTTTTTTCTTTTTCTTTCTTAAGCCAAGTCTGCCTCTAGGAGAATGTGTTGTGTTTAATTGTTCTTACTATTTTGTTGTTTTGAAAACCAGAAATGAGTTCAGCTTGCACCCCAGGTGGGAAATTAAGAGAGGGGGAACCTGTGTAATCTGAAGTTTGTCACAGTAGGCAGAACAATCGCTTTGCAGCCCAGGCCCGTCTCAGGGTGCACTGCTTCACAGCTACACTGTAAAGTGTTAAAAATCCTCCCACCCACCCCAGAATATATATATATGTATATTAAAAAAAAATCCCCTGTCCATCTCTCAGTACACAAAAGGACCTCATCACACTGCAAAAATAGCAGTACCCACTTTGGTCAATTAAAACAAACAAACAAAAAAAAGCATACATAATTTTTTTTTTAAATCTGTGTACTTACCTATAATAACCAATACAGCTAAAAGCACTACCTACATAGGCAAAACTTGGTATTGCATAATTCGTATAAATTTGAAACCCCTCCCCCCAAATATTAATTGGAAGATGAAAAACATGAAAGGTTAATAGAAAAAACACCAAAATACTGAAAATATTGCTGGTCGATTACAATTTTTAAGCGGCAACTATACACAGCCATGATATGCTTTATAAATGTGAGATAAAGGTATAACTGTCTAAAAAATCCATGATGTCACACATTTTTCTTCGTCTGGAGTACAAAATATTTTGTCATAAAAATGGTAAAGATTTAAAATGATAATAAATGCAGCAAAACAAGTGTAGTGATGTCACTTTTTGTGTTTTTTGTTTTTTTTTTTTGTTTTTTTGTTTTTTAGATTTCAAGGCAAGGCACGTAATGTGGACATTATATCTTCGTGCAAATTAGGATTACTGGAAAGAGTATTTTTAATTAAAATTTTAAGAGACATAGAGGCAAAATGTGTCTGCCCATGCACACTACGGATCTGTCAATACAAGGAATTTGTTGAACAAGGCTAATGTCTGAAAGCACCATGCAAGTTTTCAGCACCCTGATTACATTTGTTTTCTCAAGAGTGCGTTTTTATATCCTACACCCTGGCGTTCCCAGTTTGTAAACTGTAAGCTTTACCCTTGTGACATGGATTTGCCGGCCTCTTTGTCTCTATAATGCAGATTTTATAGAACCTTTTGTACACCCTATGGGTTCTTGATGCAACCAGTAATTTTAAATAAATAAATTCTACCTCCGAGGAGGCTGCAGCTAAACCAACGTAAGTGCTGTTTTCATTAATTTTTTTTTCTCTCAAGCACATGATTTGTCTTGATTTAATGCCTTTTTAAATGCCCTCAAAAACTGAGGGGAAAATAAATTCGTTCAAAATTATTTTAAATTCTTTTTAATCCCCTGAATTTAGAGTCCAAGGGCTGAAGGACTTATAATCATGATTCCCCTTTAGATATAAATTTATAAATTGCACTTGCCTCTGTTAAGTGTTTCTTTTGTGGGGAAAATATTATATTAATTTTTACTGTTGCATGCAGAGATAGCACTTCACCTACATAGAGGCGTTTCTTCCATAGAGCCTTTGTGTTCAAACTGTTTTTTTTTTTTCCTTTTTTCTTTTTTCTTTTTTTTTTCTTTCTTTTTTTCTTTTTTAAGTTTTCAAACTGGGTTACACACTGGAAAAGGCTGGGTTAAGGGCCAAAATTTAATAGATCTGTACTGATAACTAAAGGCTACAGAGATTTTATATATATTTTTTTTAACTTTTAGAAATCAGAGTGCTTATAAAACGGCTGGATCATGGCTCTGTCGCCCGCACCTCTGACGCCGCCTCCTAGCCTTCGTTGGTGAGATAACCAGGAATAGTGATTCCATGCGTAAACAACAAGAATACTAAACCAATAAAACTAGCTTATCATGCAAATATTAAGGCATCTAGAAAGTCAGTTAAAATATATTGTCATAGAGACAGAACATCTATTTCCCAGCGGACTTCATGTAACAAAGGCTACGTTGCAGGGCTGTGATCTACCATCAGTGAAATATCATCGACCCTTTTAAATGTCATTATAGTTTCAACCTTAAGGGAATTAGTGATTGTAAGTGCTGCAATTGCTGGTCTATCATCTTCTTTCTTCAGTTTCGTTCCTTTCTCCCTTTGTTTTGTCTGTTTTGTCCAGTCTTCCTCTTTTCCTTTATTTTTTTTAATTTCTTAAACTATTGTTGTATTTCTTTTCCCCTCAGTTGCTCGTTTCTGCTTGAAGGAAAGGTTCTCCGATTATATTCAAACCATAATTTTGGACATTCGCCGGTAGGATGGGTGTCCTATTTGACACTTGGAAAGGAACCAAGCTAGCCCAGGTACCAGGACTGTTGGGAGGAGAGGAGGAACAGGAGGGGAAGGAAAAAGAAAAAAGAACAAATGTTAAAATCGACAACAGCATTAAAATATAAATTCCAGATGCATCAAATTGCTACTACTACTTTTTTTCAAAATCACTGTGAGATACTATGAGTAAAACATGATATACACATGCCAAATTACACATATTACAGCTACATATACTACATCCTCTATCTCTTTTACGAAAAATAAGACTAATAGTGAGGCAGAAAAACATAGAGTAAGTAGGACACATCCACAGCTGTTGAATTCTGATTGAGAATATTCTTTCTAAAATATTTGATCCATTTCAATAAGTGCAAATATGATATTTTTTGTTCAAAGGAAAAAGAGAAAGAAAAGCAGCAGTCTACAATGATATCAATATTCTGTAGTTTGCCAGTTATGCTAATCTTGTTTTACCCTCAATTCATGAGCAATTCAGTGGTGGGATGGGTTTCAATTTTTTACTTGCCTATTGGGTTGAATAAAATTGGAATGTATAATCAATGCTCTTTACTTTCTCCTCCTAAGAGGAAAAAATACATTTTTGTTTTCAGAGAGCCCTGGGCACAGCGTGCGCAATTTGAATGTTTGATTATGAAACATGTCTTCACTGAAGATTATTAGTAAAAAGTCAAGAACCAAAATGGAGCAGCTTCGAGAAAATCGACTGTGAGAGGGGCCTTCACTGGGGGTTGCAAAGGTCTGTGCCTGTGCTTGTTTGTGCTGTAGCTCCCCAGTCGCTTTCTCATCCTCCTGTTTAACTTGCTTTCAGGTAAAACCTGAGTTTTCCTTTCAATTCATGGCCTGCCTGTGGTCTTCAGTGATGATACCCGGTCACAGCTGCTCTAAATTACAGGAACTGGAGGGAGTAAGCAAATGAGATTCCTGCCTCTCTCTAATCAGCTCTACTCAGACCTGTGTTGGATTTGGGGGTGTTTAAAAAGAAAAACTTTCACTGCGCACGCTTGTAATCCCTGCGCTTGGGAGGCGGAGACAGGAGGTTCGCGCTGGTTCAAAGCCAGCTGCACTGGCTTAAGAGACCCTGTTTCCAAATAAAAATATAAAAATAGGTCTGGGAGTGTAGCCCGGAGGTAGAAGGGTTTCGAGGAAACTCAGTACCGCCAAAATAAATAAACAAATAAATAAATAAATAAATAAACAATAAATAAATAAATAGAAAAACTTTCAAAAACAGTACTCTCATTGCTACTGGTATAGTTTTTCATAAAAGAAGTGTCATGTAGAAGAAAATAACACCAGGTCTACATATCACAAAACAACCCACTCCATAACGTTTTGAGGTACATTTAATTTGATGTATTGTTTGCGTTACTCAACTTGGAATGAATGCAAGCCAAATCATAGCTGCATAAATAATTACGAACTTTTTGGTATCCTCCACTTTTCTTTTTCCCTCCCTTTCTTCCTTCCTTCCTTCCTTCTTTTTTTTCTTTTGTGTGTGTAGTACAAGGGATGAAACCCAGTGGCATTCTACCTCCGAACTACACCCCCAACCCCATTTTTCAATTCTTAATTTTGAAACCGCATCTCACTGAGTTGCAGAGGGCCTCACTAAGTAGCTGAGGCCATCCTTGAACCTCGATCCTCCTGTCTCAGCCTCCCAAATGCTGGGATTACAAGCATGAGCCACCACACCTGGCTTTGCTTTACTTTTCAAAGCATAAGGTGAGATAGAAACTATTATCATATCTAACAATCTAGATACACTCATTTGTTCATATTTGAATTTCAAAGGTACAAAAAGCTTTACGGAAATATTAACCTGAAGGAACAAATTGGATTAAAGCAGACCTTTGTATATAACTTGTTTTTCTACTTCAGTGACACCTCTAAACAAAAATGTGGCTTATTTATACATGCCTAAGTAGACAATCCTGAGATATTTAAGTAGCAAAAATTCACAATAACCTTTTCTACTCAAGGGAGTTTATGATTAGATAACAAATTCCATGACTACAAAATCCATCTCTGTTTGCTAATCATTTACCACAGGACCTAGGACATAAGAGATGTTCAACAAATTTTAGATAAATCAATTATTTCAAATTACATCCATGATTACAAATGCTCACCAATGCCTTGTGATTTGGTCCTTATTCAGAGAAACTAGATATCTCTGATTTAAAGTTAGAGATACTTAGCATGGCAAAAATTTATTTACTTTTCAGGAGAAACCACATCCAAACTAAAAAGATATGTCTTCACTATCTGATGAAAATTATAATTCTAAAAAATAAGAATTTTTTTATTCAAAACTTTTCTGAGAGACTCAACTGTTTTCACATAGTTCTCTCTTCCCACACACATCTTCAACAATTATTTCTGTGGTTTGCACCGATTGGGAACAGTGTTATATAACAAGAAACTTATTTTTCCCTCAACTATGTTTCCACTGCACTTTATACACAGTTCTATTACAGCTTTCATTACTTCATGTCATAAATATCTGTTATCAGCAATCATCTTACTGACTGAAAGGTAAACCCCATAGAGAATATGACCTGGTCTTATCTATCCTTATAGAGTCTGGCCATAGCCGATGCACACTATTTCTTAATGAATAAAATAAATTACAAAACAGACATGCATTCTTTTTAACCTGAAGTACAAAGCATATATCAAAAGCAAATAAACTAGCTCAACAGACAATCTCTGGCAGTAAAGAATTCCACCAACAACAAGCAAATCATTTTGGAAAATCAACAAGAATCCCCAAACAAATAAATTCAAGAAACTCATTTAGAGACTGCATGCTTTAGGGATCTGTAATATGTTTTAATAATTGAAAGTAGGTGTGACTCTTTAAAAAACAAGTTTACCAACTCATGGCAGAAAAGGTAAAAATTTAGGGTTTATCTTGCAACTGATTTCTTACTCAGTTCTCCAGAAAAGACATATATTATTATTCTTCAGAAAATGCTCAATAAAAATAAGTTGATGCTAGTCACTACAGGACTCTTGCTTTAGAATGTCTAACAAATTTAATCTACATGTTTACTTAGAACTTCTAAACCTCCCATCCTACATTCTGACCATATCAAAATTGCAGTGTGTAATATATTTGTCAATACTGTTTATAAACCTTTTGGGGGAAATAAATCTCAAACATTAACACTATGCAGACCCCATATATGAGTTTTACAAGTCTCTTACTGCCAATCTGTAGGTTAAGTTCAGAACTATAAGGCACAGACATTTTTTAGAGCTGTTTTGGCAGTCCCATGGAAGACTGGTAAAATAAATTCAAACCTGTGCTAACAATGTAAAGAAAAGTATTTAATTCAAAAAATAATCTAGAACATTTAATTTCAAAAATACAATGCCTAAACTTGCATAATTATTCAAGTAAAGTATAACAGTGATTATTGGCACCAGATATCTAACTCTTTCTCTATAAACAACTGTGTCAATAATCTTATGTATGGATAAAATAAACACACATATACATATACAAATTAGTTATATGTAAAATAATAGTTTTAATTCATGGTAGAATTAGAATTATATTAATAAGCTTATATTCAATCCAATAATCTACACTCTATCTAGTAAGAGTCATGAGAATATAGCTGGAAGGATATATTTCAAGATATTTAGGGTCAAATGTAGCTACTTCAGAATTATATCTTTGAGCCTGCATTTATTTTATTTTCATTAAATTTTCTAATGTCAAATAACTTTGCTTTGGGCAACTTAAACATGGCTGAAAGTTTATGAACAACTTTAGAATATATACTAGTCATAATCAGTGAGGAGGAGGAGGAGGAAAGGAGGAGTGAGGAAGAGAAGAGGAGAAGATGAAGAGGAAGAAGACGAGGAGGTAAGAGGAAGAAAAATAAGAGAAAAAGAGGAGGAGGGCTAAGAGGAAAAAATAAGAGATAGAAGAGTAGGCAGAGGAGGAGGAAGAGTAAAAGAAGAAGAAGAGATGGAAGGAGAGGAGGAGGAAGAACTCTGTAAAATCTCAGGCACACACACACCAAAAAAAAAAAAAAAAAAAAAATCCCCACAAAATATCTTGATAGTACCTTAACACAAAGCACGACTCTTCCTAATAACTTCCACTTTATATGTATGAGATTTTTTTTATTTTGAACAAATATACAAAAACTAAATAAAAATTCTCAAACCAAAATGTCTGATATCATAAACCAAATCTATGATGTATCTCCCACCAAAAGGAATAAGAAACAAATTATTTTGACCTTAAGATACAGTAATGGTTGTGATGGTCCCACTACATTTATATTGATAAAATGACTTCCAAAGCACTGTGTTTCTTCTAGGAATCACTCTCCAAATGAAACAAACTCAGGGGGCATTTCTTTATTGACAAGCCTCGTCAAATCATGCCATTTAAGGAACCGCTTAAAGGCAACAGGGAAAATGTGACAGTTGAGTTGGAAGGACATCTAGACATCTTCTGTATGATGCATCTGGATAGAACCAGCACACAGGAAGAAATGTACACATTACCGTGCCAAAAGCCATTAAAAGCAAGGTACCATCTTTGGTGTTTTACATCTGCTATGTCATTTAATTCCATCACTGAACTTTTCAAACGGACATCGTTAGTGTCCCCATGTCACTAAGGACACTGAGGCAAGTTACTTGTCCCGTGTCCTAACTATCCCTCAGATATAGAAATTATTGGCATAATATTACCACACAGGTTTTAGTACCTCTCTCAGAATCTACAATAAACAATTTTCCCTATTAATAGTTAAAACCTATCTAGAAAAATGAGGTCCGGGTGTGTCAGGTAAATATTTTAAGTTAAAATCATACTGTCCTGAAGAGTGTGTGTGTGTGTGTGTGTGTGTGTGTGTGTGTGTGTGTGTGTGTGTCTGCACACATATGGACATTTGGATCAGCTGCTTACTTCAACATAACATAAAGGCTGCAGATGCCTTGTAAAAAAAAAAATGCTCAGAATAGGGAGGAATAAATGGGTAGCGTTTAAATTGAACCTAGTAATGTATTAGAACAAAGAAAATGGTAGTTATATACTAGCACTTATGTAGTATATATAATTTGCCAGGCACTGTTTTATGTGATTGACTTATCTTAAAGCTTTTAATCCTCATAACAAATCTAACAAAAAATGTCATTATTATGCTTATTTTACAGATGAGAAACTAAGCTAAGAAGTTAAGCATCCTGCCCAACTCATTGCTGTTGAGGTTGTAGAAGCAGGCTTTGAACTCCAGCAGGGTCCCTAGGATCTATGTTCTTCTCTACACACTTCACTTCTACTCCTTTTTTTTTTTTTTTTTTTTTGGTGAAATGCACTTTACTCACCACCACCATCACCACCACACTGGTCAAGAACTTATATTATAACTGAATTTTTAAAGATATTCAATGAATTATGTTCTGTATTATTTAAAACATACTGAAATTCCCATGGAAAGATAACTGCTCAATCCCAACTTCAGCACACGTAAGTGTATTTTATTTTCCAATTCCTGTTGCTGTTCAGCTGAATGCAATATGTGCCTTCACTTTATGGTACAGATGTGGATGTATGTCAATAATTGGCTTTTGAATTCCTTTTCAGACCAGGCCAGACGGGAAGTAAAATATACAAAGTGCTTTACATAGGTCTTGGAATTCTTCTATTTACTTTTATCCATTTTTAAGAATCATTATTGTCATCTGAATGATCCTATTTGCATGCAAGATGATTTCTAATGATTATTACTATTTGTAATAATCTGTATCAGAAAGCTCCCTGGCTAGCTCTTACCTGATCCACAAAGTACTCTTGTGGGCTCTCTGGGAAACACCAAATACCATAAACTGCAGGTGGCTCGTGGAATTATTCTAACTGCAAGCAATAGCACTTCATAGTAATGAAAGAGAAATGTATTTGTTTCTTAACTAAGTAGGTAAATAGCTTTCTTTATTGCTACTCCTTGGGGACCCACAGTTTTGAAAATAACATATCAACACGGTAGGCCATCAAACCTCATTAGTTTGTATTCAATTGTTTCAGATGTGTTTTGTGATGGGGCAAGCTGGATGGAGGGTTAACCTTCTCATGCTTTAGAGTCATGAGAATATAGCTAGAAGGATTTTCAGTTATATTCTCATGACAGCTTGGAAATGTGCTAGCATTTTCTAAGTAATATAATGGCATATGCCCGTGAAAAAAAAAATAATCTAATGGAGAGCACAGGCAAGAAAAGCCCTTATGCAGGGGGCCATTACAACTAAATATTAAATGTGCTCATTACAATTACTATTATCTTTCAGTAAAAAGCTCTTACATAATCCTAGAAAAGCCTTCAATAAGGCAATCTATACACTTAAAAGTAATAAAAACATTTCCTTAGAATGTGTAATACTATGAAAAAAGCTCTTCCCCTCAAGAGGCAAATCCAGTAGATTTTTAAAAAACTTATATCTGATCGTTTTGTATTTTAGAGTTAAAAATGGAGGAGAATTAATATGAAGATGACTAATTATAAATAAGTTACAGCACATATATGCATGTACACATAACAAGTTACAAAGCTGTGGGAGGTTTTAGCCAATTAAAAATATATAGAATTATCAGGCCTGCAGTAGTTATTTTATCTCCTCCCACAGATCATGCCACAGTGGAGCAGCCCACATGTTGATTTCCAGTCTCTTTCTCTAGTCAGTATTCCTCTCCACCCCTGGGCTCCTTTTCAATGCTATTGTTAAAAGTTCTACCGCTCCTCTTATTTGCATATGTGATTCTTCAACAGCAGACAAAATTCTCTACAAAAATCGCGCTTCCAGATAGTGCCTTCCCAAGAGAAAATCATCCAGGGCATACTAAATTAAACAGAAATTTGAGTTTTCTGCAAAAGAAAAAAGAGATTCTTTTGCAAATGATTTTTGTTTAAAAGCAAAAATTAGCATTATTTGCACAATCTCAATTCTAAAGGATAGAGGTTATTGGTATCAGAATTCTGGAGTAAAAAATTACAAGGGATTAAAGAACTGAGTGCTTTCTGATACGGGGCCCTACACTGTGTTTCACGGGTACAAAGACCCTCTTTCTCGTATAACAAAGTGAACGGGGAGCAAATAATTGTAACTTTCCACAACTTAACTTCCAAATATTCCACATTTATGTTCTTCAATTTCTCGAACGTCAATGGACTTTTGCCTTTTTAAAATTTATAATCTATTACAACAGCCTATACTATATTTACTCCTCTGTGGGCTTTGTTACTGAAATACAATTAAAAACCCACAATACACCTACTCACAGAAATAGCAAACATGAAGATCAAATAAGGCAGCTAGTAAAGGGTGCACAGGCTGCTGATGGAGTTGAACTCTTATGGACGCAATGCACACGTAAATGTGGTGCTTTACATAAAACAACTTCTCTTCGGGTAGGTATTTAATCTACATCCTTTCCCTGCACAGGGTTAATCAGAAAGGTTTACATTTGTGAGTGCTCTGAATCATGCTCCTCCCTCTCCAGCAGCGCTGCCAAAAATCATCTGACAGGAAACGTAAGATTAAGTTTGTCCTACCTAAGTGAACAAAGAGTGCTCTGAACAGGCCACCGGTTTACTGCAGAGCGGGAACTTCTCTAATCCTGCTGGAATCTGCAGCGCAGCTCAGAAAATATCACGGAAAAAGTTGTTTTCTTTCCTCTAAAATCTTGTCTCTGGATCATCTCATTTTGGCCACATTGCCCATCCTGCTGCTTCTCCCGTAAAGGTTAACTCAAAGCTCCAAACATAATCATGTGGAAAATGGACATTATTGATTCCTATGGCCCATTGTTCCCCCACCCTAAGTCCCTGAAGTTCAAGTTCAATCTGGAATTACATCATGTCTGGTTTCTCCTGGTTACCAGACGGCTTGAGACGTGACCACAGCTACAGAAAAACAAACAGCCTGCTTCACGCTTCGGCTCCCCTATCGATTCAAACGTAAACTTTTTTTCTCTCTCTCAAGTATGCTTCAAGTATGGAGCATGGTTAATTTAGAGATTAAGTTCCAAATTAGATTATCTAATGGCATCTTAATGGATTGCTGACCCATTTCCTGTGGGAGGGCAGCATGCAAGTCTGGCTGGAATACAATTAATTTCTTAGGAAGTGTTCTGAAGAGTTTGCCTAGATAAAAGGGAAACGCTGTGTTGTACAAATCTTTCTCTATAAAAGAAGAAGAAATTTAGGCAAAAAAGTACAACAAATCCCAATATATTTTCCAACAGCCAAATCGGAGACATCGTGTGTCTGAGAAAACCACATCAAGATGATTTTTAAGAATGGTAATGTTTTAAAGTTTTGATTTCATAACAGGTGCAAATAATTTTGATGAGAATGGAGAGTCGTTTCTTTGAGGAGAACATTCAAATACAAAGAGCAACAACGGTTAGCAACCCTGTCACCAAACAATGGCCATGTGCAATTTTGGCTTTGGCAATTTCTGTCTTGAACCAAAGATTCTTCCATTCGTTTATCTTATCAGCATTTCTACCACAGTCCCAGAGTGGTGCTAGGGGCCCGGAATGGTGTAAAAAGTTGAACATTCTGAGCACACTTTAGAGCTAACAGCTGAAAAGGAAATTCAGCAATCTGAGAGTAAAGCTCCCCCCAGGAACTCCAGGAACAACCCAGCTGTTGTACTATAGTTATGTGTCAAGATAACAAACTGAGAGCAGGAAATGCTAACCTAGTGAATTCGCAGGGATGGTCTAAGTACAATGTTGAAATAAAAGTTAACTCTTCATTCCACCTAACTATAGGCCATGTGCTGCCCCTCTCACAAACATGCCACATATCTGCAGACACACACACACTCACACACACGCTTATGCATACACACATGCAAACACATATAATTGTGTATAGGCATATGGTTTGCAACTCAATATTGAAAAATATTTTGCTTAAATCTACATCACTGAGCCTTTTGAGAGCATATATTTTACAAAGAAAATGTTATGGATAGCAAAGAAAACGCTGAAGCAGTGAGTGCAGTGTTATGCAAATAGAACGATATGTATGAAATGAATGCTATTACCTTTTCCTTTTTTGCCCTACCTCTAATGACCGAACAGTTCCAAATAACCTTTACTGGCTGCTAAATTCCTCTTGGGAAATCAAGCAACCCTCTAGAATTGCAGTAATAAACGACAATTTCTTACAAAAACATGTGTAAAGTAACTACAGAATGAAGTATTCAACTCAGAGAAAGGAACTGCTAACACATGTAACACGGAAAATGGCTGATAAAAGTCTCTTTGGTGCCATTCAATTATGGCATCAGTAGAAACACAAAAATCCTTCCAATTATTTCAGTAAAATCTTCATTTATTCATTATTTCAGAGGCTGAGCAAATGGTTTGTGTAAACATATCCTTCAGTAACACGCGCATGTTTATTTTAGCCATCTGAAGGCTTCTTCTATGTTTATATAAGCCATCAGACACACACAACCACTCACTTGTGGTGGCTGCGTCTTTTTGAAAGGGGTGAAGGGGGAGAAGGGAGGATGAAACAATAAATCCAGTTTCTCTTTTTCATAAAGCGCTCCCTCCGATGTTTTAAATAACTTCTGTTTATATTATTCTTGGATTGTTCTTCTGCTTTCTTTTTTATTTAATCATATTGCTCTTTCATATTTGATAGTACAAGTGAAGTTCTGGCTACAATTTCAAGAAAGCAAGCCAGGTAGGGAGTACCTGTTTGTTTGGACTCACATGTTCAAAAACAGTGTGATCAGTCTGCATAGGAGGACAAAGCACAGAAGCGACAGTGCGTAGCTTAAGCAAATTCATCTATTACCCTCATAGCTGAGCCCATTCTTACTGACTTTTTTTTTCCAGCACTGAGGATGAAACCTAGGGGCATTCTACTTCTGAGCTACTACCCCAGCCCTTTTTATTTTTGAAACAGGGCCTCATTAAGTTGTGGAGGGCCTCACTAAGTAGCTGAAGCTGGCTGTGACCCTGCGATCCTCCAGTCTCAGCCTCCCAAGTACTGGGATTGCAAGCATGTGAGTGACATTTTATTCTCTGTTAACTTCAGTTACCTGATCTCTTGCATCTACAGACAACTTTACCTTCCTAAGGTGCAAGTAACTCCTTAGCTTATGATCACAGACTTGTGCGCACACACACACACACACACACACACACACACAGAAAAATGACTCACAAAACCTTAAGGTCAAAACAATCAAACACCTTCAGGATGGCAATCTAATACGTTAGTGAAAGCTTTCCAAAAGAGTCAGCACTGGTTCCTTAGGGAATGTTTAAAGGCTGGGATGGGGGTGGGGAGGCTGGAAGAAATCTTCCGGTTCTGATCTCAGTACTTGCACAGCTCCCTGGGCTCTGCCATGTTCTGTCCTCCAAAAAGAGCAGTCTTACAGGAAACACCTCAAGAGAGCAGTTGGCATGAAGTGGAGAAGAAGATCGTGACCAAGGACCAGTGAGACAGCAGCAAATAACAGACCATCCCCACAAAATAAAACCAAACTCAAATACCAGCTTTGCTCTGTCCTTTCAGACTGCAGATTCTCAATAACCACAACAAAAACAACCTGGATATTTATTCCAGCATGTTAAAAAAATATTCAATCTCTGGTTGAACAGATCTACACTTCTCAGATATTTTCAACTTATTGAGATGATTCTAAAACTGTAGCTCTGCTCTGAAGATTTTAACTATGCATGATCTGTCCTTAAAAAGGTAGTATTAGGTGGGTGTGGTGGTGTACACCTTGACCCCAGTGCTTGGAGGATAAGAAAGGAGGATCACAGGTTTATGTTCAGCCTCAGAAATTTAGTGAGGCCTTCTGCAACTTAGTAAGACCCTGCTTCAAAATAGAAATTAAATAGGGGTAGGAGTATATCTCAGAGGTAGAATGCCCCTGAGTTCAATCCCCAATACCACATACAGAAAAAGAGGTAATGTTAGAAACTGGGGGTGTAGCTCAGTGGTAGAGTACTTGTCTGTCATGCACAAGGCTCTGATTTCAAACCTTAAATTGGGAGGCAGGGGCTGCTAACATTACTAATAGTTATGATTTCCTTTTATAATATTATACCTATTAAAAACATCATTAAGCCGGGCGTGGTGGTGCATGTTTGTAATCCCTGCGCTTGGGAGGCTGAGACAGGAGGATCGCACAGGTTCAAAGCCAGCCTCAGCTACTCAGAGAGGCTCTCAGCAACTTAGTGAGACCCTGTTTCCAAATAAAGTATAAAATAGGTCTGGGAGGATAGCCCAGAGGTAGAAAGTCCCTGGGTTCCACCCCCAGCACCACCAAAAACAAAAAAACAAAAAAACCCAAAAATACATCATTAAGTTTTAAAAATAGCTGCAGGGCACAAACAATAAATTATGAATAAAGCTATGTGCCACAGATATGGCCTATGTGTGTTATAAAATATGAACTCATGTCCATTTTTTAAAATAATAACAAAGCAAAACAAATTACTATCCCATTGGAATATATTTATCCTGAACTGTGTGATACTCATATTTTAAGATCTATGGGTATCTGTGTCTATCATAGCAGCTAGGTTAGTTAAACACAGAGACACAATAAATATGTGTAGAATATCTAAGTTAGGTGCCTGCTATCATCTGAGTCATGATAAAAAGGGAAGAAACAAACCCAAAGCTATCCATTTAAGAGCTTTCTGATTTATTGAGGCCTTCTACATACCATTATCTACTATCTACATATCTACTAATCTAAAGAAAAAGTACCCTTTTGGGGGGGAGAAGGGAAGGAAATCTTAATTCTGATTTTTTTCTGATAAACTCTGACCTGAAACTAATTGCTACATCAATTTTTCACTCAGAAGATTATTTGTAACATGAATAATATTCTACTGACAGTTTAGTAACCACATTAATTCACTCCAAAATACCTGTTCTCTGATTTTCTGCCCACTCACCTTTTCTTTTGGGGGATATCAACTTTTGATTAAACCAATTACTAGGAATGAGGTAAAATTATTAAGTAGCCATTCATTTATATCTTTATTGACTTTAATGTACTGACTTTTAAGGTGCTATTCTATCTTAGATTAAGTTATCAGTAAGCCACAGGTTTAGAAGTTTAGACAGCTATAGGAACATTTTACAAACATGATTACATTTCATCTGATTTGCAATTCTTACAAACATGGAAAGCTTGTATTTAGACATTAACTGTCTTGCTGATAGACAGAGCATGGAATATAGGGAGGTTGTTTAATAAAATACAAATAATGTGTTATCAAATCTAATTAAATTAACTTAAAAGGCCTATTAATTCAAACTCCTAAGATATTTCCATTGAATTTGATTAATATTATTCAGCATTAAGATAATTTAAATAAGACACTTCCGTTGAAGTTATTTTTCCTTTTGCTAAGCATAGTAAATAATATAAGCTTCTTAAGAAAAAGTCATAAGTATAAATAGATCCATTTTAAAAGCAGAATTCAGTTTATTTATTTATTTATTTATTTATTTATTTATTTATTTATTTATTTATTTTGTGGTACTGGTGATTGAACCCAGGGGCATTCAACCTTTGAGCTATACCCCCGATTCTATCTTATTTATTTATTTTTTATTTTAAAATAAGATTTCACTAAGTTGTGGAGGATCTCATTAAGCTGCTGAGATTGTCCACAAACCTGTGATCATCCTGTCTCAGACTCCCAGACTCCCAAGTACTGGGCTTATGAGCAAGCGCCACCATGCCCGGCTAGATGTCAATCTTTTTTTTTTTTTTTGGTACTGGGGATGGAACACTTCTACCTCCGGGCTACACTCCCAGACCTATTATATTTTATTTGGAAACAGGGTCTCTTAAGCCAGCAAGGCTGGCTTCGAACCTGCATGATCCTCCTGTCTCTGCCTCCCAAGCGTGGGGATTACAATCTTTAGAAAGAGGAAGAGTGGTAAAATTGTAATCACTTAGATGCTGAAGTAATAAAAAGTAATCCAAATTTTAAAAACAGAATTTGAATAATTTTTATCTGAGTTAAAATGAGAATTTAATTAATTTGATTCTTTAATTTTACTCTTCAATAGTTTCTATCAAATCAGTATGGAGATGAGCTACCCATTTACAACTAATAACTCGGAGTGACTTCCCTGATGCATTTTCTGTAAAGAAGGACTACAATTATACCAGGGTTGAAAAGTAAAGTTGGCTCTACTTCTGGTGAACTCAAGAGATAACTTTACTTCTTTCTGCAGATTTTGTTAATTAATAAAAATACCATAGATTTTAATTACTTATCAATGTGATATACTTTATTATTTGCTAAAATAATATATGTGAAGCTACATTAGAACTATATACTTTCTAAAACCAATACATGAGGCACTATCAAAATTGTTTTAAAAACTAAAGTTTTAGAATAATTTTCTTAGCCAACTAAATAAAAGCAATCCCCTATGGGACATATTAATATACAAACAGAAATAAAAAAAATTAAGCAAAATTCCTTCTTTAGCTACTGATTCCAACAATCTTTCCACTCCAAAATTTATGAGGGCTGCCAGTAACAGTTAAATTGACTAACCTGAAATTTTCCTTCTAGTTTTTTCCTCTTTAATATAGGAACAAATGAGTAGTAAAATGACTTCGAGTTAGCAGTAGAGAAAAGAGTCAACATGAAAAGAATGTATAATGTGTGAAAGACCAAATGCTTCATTCTCAAATAGTTGAAAAATCTTCCCCAGAACTGTGATTTCACTTTTCAGGTCCTAAAATCTGGATGTCAAATTGTGCCTCCCTCCCCCATCAAAAAATATCATAAATTGTATTAAACATTTGACAGTATTTAGAAATTCCAATGATCAGTTAGCATAGGCTATAGTCTCAAATTAATCTGATGTTGCATTTTAAATAAGAAATAAAAGAGAAGGGTAGGAGAAAGGGATGGTATAGCCAAAACAACTAAACTTTTAACATATATTTGCGGTAAAACTAATTAAAAACAAACACTATAGGTCATGTAATTTTTAGGTGTAAGTGTAGGGTTGGAAATAATTAAAATGTTACCTTTGCCAAGTAATTCCCAATGTATCCTCACTGGTACTGGGGTATAAATGCCTGCCGTTTTGATTCATGGTCCAGTCACAAATCCTCAGCTGTCAATCGAAACCTAGCAGTCAGATATGGATCGAGCAGTACTACAGTTTTTAGTATTTAAATGAACACATGCAAACTAGTACTGTATATGGCATTAACCTTACTTTCCCAAGAGGCAACTTAAGAAAAAAAAATAAGCAAAAGAAAATCTTACTTTGAAAAGCAAAATTCCTAGACTTCTTTAGAAAAAGCTATTGCAATATGCTTCTCTATTAATTTAAGCATACCAGAGAAACAAGTGCTTAGAACATAACAATTAGCCATTATTAGAGTACAAATTGAGCTGAAACAAAAGCAAACGTTAATGTTCAATAGAGAGATATATTTTAGAAAGAAAATAAAAATGCTTTTTTTTCTATGCAACATACCAAACCATCTGCACTGAGTAAAATAATCAATAACTTTAAGCATGCAGTTTGCAAAACAGAAAACATGCAGTTTAGAGAAGAAAGGCCCCACCCTACAGAGACAGTCACTCTAAATTGGATATCCAAGTACCAAGGTGTTCAGTTTTAGATGTCTACTAATTGTGCTTTACTTAGAGTGGCATTGTTTGGAAAGAGTTGATAAAAAAAAAAACGTCTATTTTATTTTAAATTCAAAGTAATGGCATCTAAAATTCTTTACTACATCTGAAGAAAGTGAGGAATGTGGTCAACACAAGCTGTAACACATTCCTCCCAGATCTCGGAGTCACCAGCTCTCCCCTTCAAAGATGCTTCGAGTAACCCTATCCAGCTCTGTTTGGTTAACAGCTGCCCTGCCGTGCTAGTGGATTTATTGAAAAGATATATTGCTTATTTTTATGCTTAAGAAAGTAAACTTATCTGGTGGAGGTGGGGGGGGGCATACTAGAAAATCATGGTTTTTAACCTTTAGATAGCCAGGCTATAAATTACCTGCCTCCTGGATTGAAAAGAGACCTCTTCATAGCCATTCACTAAACTCTGTACTGATTTTCAACAAGAGTTTCTGGATGCTGATTGGATTGGAAATGCCTTTCAACTTGGGGTAAACTGTTTTAATCTCCATGATAACACCATAGCTAAAGAAGTTGGTGATTACGACTCTTTACTTTTCCTTTTTTACTTTCTAGTTTCTGCACACTCTAAGTAATAGTGAATCTGAAATTTGGGGAAAATACTTTATGCTCCTTTTTTTCTGTAGACCAATGAGACTCCAAAAATACAATCTAAAATTTCCAAAACATGTGTTTAAATTGCACTGACATTTGAAGTAAAAGGGATTATATAATCTAGAGAACTGAAAAAAAAAATCTCTTCATGTAGACAGTTGAGAGATAAGCAGATACATGGATTGATAGATATATAGATTCTGTTCAGGAAATATGTCATTAGGAAGTCATAAATCAGTCAATAAATTAAATTAAAAATAAAAATAAGTATTTGTATAATGGAGGAAAACATACATCTGTTCTTAATTAAACAGAGGACATACTTTTAATATTTTAAAAAATTATTCATTTAGTGTGTGAGAAACATGGCAAAATTTTTTAAAGTTCTCAGAGTGGGTCATCTAATCAGAAATTCAGTGTGATAAGGTAAATTTTTTAATTCTAACAATGTCAGAATAATCCAGCTATCTATTCTAAAATACAAGTTTTTAAAAGGCCTATGAAAATCTAAAAATGTTCAAGAAACTTGACTATGCGTAAAAATTACTTTAGGAACCACTTATTGATTCCAATAAGAATGCTAGTTTTGAACTAATAAAAAGCTACTTCAAGAAGGGAGGAGTAGATTTAGACTGAGCACACCTTGATTCTGTTCGTTATGAACTTCCAGTTAGTTTCTAAGGGGCTCTCTGCTTAGACTGAGGAAGGTTTTAGAAAGTAAACTTACTTTCACAAAACCAGAGGAACTGAAGGGTAACACATGATATGCTTACTGTCTTACAGGCAGCTCCTGCTGGAACACTATAACCCTTGGAAGGATGCTTTTGACAATGATAATACTGCCTTTCAACTTGGGATTTGTTTTTTGTTGTTAAGATGGCTCATTTTTTGTTTGTGTCTGCCCATTTTGCAACTGGAAAAAATGTCAAGTGGGTTATCTTTGACCACATGTTGAACACTTAAAATCAATGTATTTTTGGTTCTTTCTTTCAAGTAGTCTCCAAGAGTTAAGTCTGACTATAGGTATTTATTTTCTTTTATCTTTAAGATATATGTAAACAGGTGTTACATGTCTGAAATCCCAGTACTTGGGAGGCTGAGACAGGAGGATCACAGTTTAAGAACAGCCTCAGCAACTTAGAGAAGCTCTCAGAAACCTAGTGAGACCCTGTTTCAATATAAAAAAATAAAATAGGTCTCAAGGTATAGCTTAGAGATAGAATGCCCCTGGATTCAATCCCTAGTACTACAAATAAAGAAATAAACAAATAAATAATAAAAATAAAGCTGAGCGTGGTGGAGCACGCTTGCAATTCCACCATTTGGGAGGTTGACACCGGAGGATCATGGTTTGTGGACAGCCTCAGCTACTTAGTGAGGTCCTTTGCAATTCAGTGGGACCCTGTTTCAAAATAAAGACTAAAAAAATAGGGTTGGGGGTGTAGCTCAGAGGTAGAATGCCCCTGGATTCCATCCCCAGTACCGCAAAAAGAAAAAAAAATAATAATAAAAATAAAATAGGGCTGGAGGTTTGTAGCTCAGAGGCAAAATGCTTCTGGGTTCAATCCTCGGTACCATAAATAAATATCAAATATAAAGTAATTTATAAAAACAAAAAGTTCTGGGAGTATATCTCAGTGGCTGAATACCCCTGGTTTCAATCTCAAGTACAAAAGGAAAAAATATATTTATATATAAAATAGAAATATTTTCTCCCAAATAGAAATAGATGTATAAATACATATAAAATAATCAATGAATATATTTAGCAAGAACTTAATGGCAAAGAAATTGATAGGATATTAATTTGTATATTTATTTCCTACCAATTAATAAAAATTAAAAACATAATTTAAATGTATTTACCAGACCATTTTTTATGTTTTCTTAAACTCTCCTTTTACATAAAGCATCTTTGAATTAATAAAACGTCTGATAAAGTGAAATTTTAAAGGTGATAGTGTGGGTAAGAAAAACAACTAAATAATTAAAATAAAAGTCACCCATTCAACAAAGGTTTCCCTGATAGCCATTTTCACAAAAATCAATTCCTAAGAATCTTATCTGACCCAGATATTCCTGACCAAGCCAAAAGAAAAAAAAAAAAAAGTTTTTTGTTGTTGTACTGGGGACTGAACCCAGGGGGCATTCTACCCTGAGATACACCCTCAGCCCTATTTTTTTAATCTTTATTTTGAGCATGGTCTCACTAATTTGATGAGAGAGTAGTGACAACCTCACTACTGAGGTTGTTTTCCAACCTACCATCCTCCTGTCTCAGCCTTTCAAGTACTGAGATTACATGAGTGCACCACCATGCCAGGCTCAAGCAAATTTTTAACAGAATTCAGGTACTTAAAAGTTAATACCTCTTGTGGGGGGAACGTTAAGTATTTTGCTATTATTACAATTCAGTATTTCTAAAAAAGTAATTTTATACTAGGCTTTAAATAAATATAACAATAAATAAATATAATGGATAATAATCTTTTTTATGTGTAGTACTGGGAACTGAACCCAGGGAGTACTCTCAGTCCTTTTTATTTTTTTATTTTGAAACCGGGTCTTGCCAAATTCTGGAAGGGACCTTAAATTGCCTCTCAGTCTCCCAAGTACTGGGATTACAGGCATGTGCCACCATGTCAGGATAGTAATCTTTTTTGAGTTTAGGGTAGTGAGTTCTCAGCTTCTACCCTATGAAAGAATCAGGACTAGGTAATTCAGCTATCAATTATTATTTTTAATTAAATTTTAAAACTTTAATTTTAAGCAGCACATAAATATATCCTTTCATTTACATAACTTTTTCCTAAGTTCAAAGCTTCAATAACACCAATGCTTTTTCCAAGTATTTTCTCTTAAAAGCCAGGAAGTCATTTCCCCCACAGTAATCAAGTATTTTTAAAACACCAACTGCAAGTTAGTTCAGAAACTTAGTCTGTTAAAGTCATGTGTTTGTATGTGGAGGTGGAGAGCAATTTTTATCTTTCTAATATAGATTCTAAGTCAGACCTGATCATATGCTTATCCTTAGAAAACTATATAATCAAATAAATCATTTTAATTCTCTAATTTATATGTACCTACCAATATAAAATTAAATTGTCTAAAAAAATTACGGTAAGATGTACATTAAAACCAATCATACCCCAGAATTCTAAAAGCAAACAAAAGGTCAAGTAAGAAAATAAGACTCTCCTTCAAAAGAGCTTTAAGTAAAGGGGTAAAGTAAAAGTGGGTGGAGATGTTTTCTCTGTGTATGTTCTTAGGGTAAAGAAGGAGAATCTTGTTCCTGGAACGACTCAAATGAGATTGTGTCAGAATATCAAGGATGAGGAGCATCTGGTTTCCCTGAGAAAATTGGGATGAGGGGAAATGGCTATAATACTACACTCAAATGATTATTTAAGTGGCTAATAGCCATAAAGAATCAATATTAAATGGGCTTAGTGGTACATACCTGTAATCCCGGTATTCGGGGCTCTGAGATAGGAGGATCACAGTAGGTTCAAGACCAGCCTCAGCAACTGAGGAGATTCTCAACAACTTAGGGAAACCCTGTTTCAAAATATAAATAAAATAGGGCTGGAGGAGTAGCTTAGAGGTAAATTGTCCCTGGGTTCAATCCTCAGTGCTACATATACACACATTAAAAAAAAATCAATATTGTAATTTCAGAATAATAGTTTGTTTATTCAAATAAGAGACTTTTGCTAAATGCATAGCAATTAGTCTTGGGAACAAAACAGAAAAAAAAAAAAAAAGAGGGTAAGCAAAATGTCCTAGTTTGCTAGACTCAGCAAACAGGCTGATGTGCTAACAGTTCCTCGTGATGACAACAGCTCTCAGTTGAACCAATAAACCATTAAACTGTAAACAGCACAATCAACACTGGGAAATTTACCTTCTCACATTTTTTTTTTCTTTTTAGGTTTACAATGACCCTCAGGGGAATATCTTTAAAGGTATATTTTATGTTCTCTTGAGTTTTTTTTTTTTTTTAATTTCTCCAGATGCCTCAAGGAAACCAATTTGGGGGTGGGCTGGAAGTGCTTTCGTGGGGACTAGAAAGATTAACACTTCAATATTCATACTTCCTTCTTAGCACTTGGATTAGAATTTTATTTTATTAAGAGTTCCCTTTCATGGAGCAAATAAAATGACCTCTAGATGAATAGTATATAATCTCACTGAATAAGCAAATGGTCAGAATCAAATCATTTTTTTTAAAAAGATATTCTTGATCATCCTGGTCATTTAAAGTCACTTCTAATATCAGATTCTGAAACTCATGTTTCTTAATATTTAAATTAGCAGTATGAAATCAAGTTAAACAGCTACTCATTATCAATAAGCTTAATATATCACGGACTATAAATCAGAAATTAAATATTAGAAATGTGAGGGCACTTTTTTCATTCTTCTTTTTCAATGACGGCTACTCTAATATGTAAAATTCAAAGTTTCAAGGAATGTTGGGGACCATATAACCCAACATCATAATTTTCCTTTCTAACATAAGGCTTCAGGAGAACAAGATTTAAGGCTTTATCTAAGATTAGAAGTGTCCATCTATATCAGTATCAATGCTCCAGTCTCCTAGTGATTCCCACTGTTACCCACTACCACCTCATTTCTTTCCTACCTTATCCTTCATATGCCGCCCAAGGATATTTAAGGCTAAAATATCTAAAGGTAATTATCACCTTCAGAATCTCCTTTGCTTTCCTGATTCAACTTAATCTTTAAATATGTTCAGAAAAGTAGGTAATTTTTCTCTCATATTTTTATTGATGGAAACTCAAGGGTATAGTAAACAATTTTATCCTATATTAATTAGAATAATTTATCTGGAATATTAGCCTTTAATAACCACAAAGGTTGAGTGAACAAATGATTAAATGCTAAGACACAGATACGAAAAGGATTTTTTTTTAATATAAGAGCTCGCCAAAAGGGCTAATCATTTACATTGCCATTATTTTGACTGAAACTTCCTTTAAATGTGTTTCCTTTTCCAGCTAGCATATGTGAAAAGTGACCTCTTATCCATTTACATACCTACCCACAAGGCATGTGATAGGGTTTTGCGTCAAGCTGTCAATTATGATAACAGACACAATAAGAATGGCCCAAGTGTTGATAGCCTGCTTCCTGACTTTATTGAAAAGTTTGTTCATAGTCCACTTGTGTCCTTTCAATTACTAGTCTCTAATAAAAAGACTACCTTTCCAGTGACTACAGTGTACTAAGTTTTGGCTGTGCCCATTTGCCAGGACAAATACCATGAAGGGTTTTCAACTAATTTGTTAGTTTATACAGAAACATCTACAGAGGCAATTTCTTTAAAAGGCTATTCAGTGTAACAGAAATGTTCAGCCTAACTTTCAAATTCTAGTTTCAAATTATGTCAGAAGAAGTGATGAAAATATTTTGATATAAACTAGACCAATAATTGAACTTGAAATGATAGCAATGCATAGTCATGCAGAGGAGAAATAACATGCCAAAGCTCAGGCACCAATAAAATCCATGCAGTTGTGAGAAGTAAGGCAAGGACCCGAACCCATCGGGCCACTTTTTCATTAGCTTTAGAAATAGGAAGCATGTAGTTGGAGATTATAATCTTGAGATTGAGAAAATAAGTTTGATTCCTTACAAAGAGGAGCTTCCATGACTTAACTGTCTCTAAGTGACCTCCAATTTATTTCACCTAAAATCCCAAATCTATATCCAAAGTTAAATATACATTCCAATGGATGGTTTGAATGGTAAACTTTATTTCTAAACAAAATGTTTCTTAGTTGCAGATGTTTATTTGCAATTTGGAATCAATTTTTAATATGTTGTAGTAATGTGTAATTGTAAGGATTTATGTTTTTAATATGACCCTGGACTCAATTATAATGGTGATAATCAAATAAACTAAATTCTTTTATATTATCAAACTTTTTTTTTGCCATATTGGGGATTGAATAACATCTATGTCCACAAGCAACACTCCCAGCCCTACTTTTTGTTCTTTATTATGAAAAAGGGTCCCACTAAGTTGTAGAGGGCCTAAGTAGCTGAGGCTGTCTGTGAACCTATTTTATGATCCTCCTGTCTCAGCCTCCCAAGTACTGGAATTACAAGTGTGTACCACCACGCCCAACTATATAATTAAATTCCTTATGAAAGCAAATAGAGAAATTCACCATAAAGTTGATCAGATGAGGGATTGATGCTAATTTAAGTAAGTTGCTTCATATTATCCATTTAAACAAAAAATTTAGACTGAAGTATAAAATAACTTCTATACTTCCTAAGCAACATCCAAGATTCTGCTAAATATTTCCCATTCGTTTTCAAGGTGGTAATACTTGGGAAATGAAGTTCCTCCTCGCTGTGTATTATAAGGAATGTGTAGATTATGTCTATGAAGCATGAAAGAAGAAAGGAAATACTGCATTTTGCTAAATTTCTATAAAGGTAAGGAGGAGAAGAGGTCTTCCACATTTCTGAAAATATCCCAAACCATAAACAGGCATTTCTTAGTAGAGACTGAAGAGTTCAGTTTGCCAAAGCAGGACCCATGGTTCTTCAAGCCTTGACACCATCTTCCAACAGAACAGTTAAAGATATCCCCCATGCCAGTAGTGAATACACCAACTAAGCCAGTCATCCTAAAGACAGAACAGTTACAGACCTTGGACAATACTCAAGATGGTGGTAAGAGACAAAGGAAACTTCTAATATCAAGTCTTGATCAGCTGTCATGAGCTGATTATTATGACTAAATAGGGCCGATAGTTTTGATGGCAAATTATTAACTTGGTGCACAAAAATCTTTTAAAAATGTTCTTCAAATATATTCTTCATAACTGTGTTATTTTATTTGCTTAGATTCAAATGAGATGATTTGGGAATCATAGGTGAAATTCCAATGTCAGAAAAAATACAGTATTTCAAGGCAGTTAGCAACCAGCATTACTTAGTAATAACCATCATAAAAAAGAGTACACTAATGTATGATTACTAGTAACAACTGTGTGTGAACCGAGTTAATAAGTGTAAAAGCATACTATTTGCCAATATAAATGCATTACTCTTACAGGTAGAGTAGAGGGTTAATTTTAATATTCTTCACGTCAATGAAGAATACTCGTATGCTTGTGTGTTAGAAATGACTATATTGAAAGCTCTACTGTAGTGTCATTTTGTAGAAAGTTTATTTATAAGATAGTCAAAATTATTCAATAATTTTAAATTTATTGCTAAGTCTAATTTATGTAAGCTATATTAAAGCTCTTTTCTATAGACAAAATAGCACTCGACAATGCACATCAATACTTTTCATAACCTAAAAGGATAAATCTTTATAAAGCAGCCGCCATGAACTGAAGAATGTACCTGGTGATAGTATTTATTCTTAAGGGGTCATGTATATTAAAGGTTATGGGGAATGTTTAAAAGAACTCTCTCTGGCTAAAACCATTGCCTTTCTAATTTTGAATTTCTCTTGGCTAATATAAAATGATTGATCACCTTTATTTCATGTACCCCTTGATTTTCCTTTTCATTCATCATGGAGTGCTTTAAACCAAATGCATTTAGAACCTGCCACTAGAAGAGTGGTCTCTTTTAAATCTTTGTAAAGTAATGAAAGGACACAGTAAATCAATCTCATTTCTGCTGTAGGAAAGAATAACCTTTACTTTACTGAAGTCATTTAAACTATTTCTCTCTCTGTTCCCAGATAGTATACATACAATTTCATCTATAAGATTCTTTTAAAATTTGAAAGGATAAAAATAATAAGCTTCTAACTGATGCCTTAGTTTAGTAATATACATATGTTATAGGATATGCATTTATATGTACCTTCTGCATGCCTCAAAATTGTAGTTCGTTATGAATCTGGGTTATTGGGTTTTTTCAAATCAAGAAGTGGCACTCTCATCACATAAAGGATAGATGATCTATCTGAATGGTATTTAAAATTTTTAAATATGAAGTATATATGGTTTTTCTCTTCCAATGATCAATATACATCATATATTGCATAAATAATAACCACATCTGACTGAACAAAATACAGTCATGCTGTTAAATGGTCTTCACTCAACACTGTCTATTTAATAACAAGTGGCCATCTTTGATGAAAAAGTTGATAGCTCTAGAAGCCATATATATTTTAATTAAAATATTCCAAGATCACTATTTACATTAAGATGCCTATTTTTATGATGCTTGCTAACTTTTCTTGATTTATCCTTAGTTAAGTGAAAGAAGAAGTAACTTAAATTTAGAAACTTTTTTTGTGATTCCAAGCACATGAGGTTCCAACATTAGACACAAGTGATATGAAAATTACAGCTCCCATGATTAGGACAGGGAAAAAAGAAGATAGCTCCTAAATACATGGGATATTGTTATAATATTCTAAATGTGTTTGGGGCTAAAGGTTTAAATAATGGAGGCATGTCTTGTGAATTAAAAATTAACTGGAAATCAGAGATATGTCATTTATAGTGCAAATCCCATGACAAAAAATATTTCTGAAAAATATATGTAATGATTTTTAAAAGAACAAGTTTCTAAACCTATAAATATGGCATATGTTTAAAAACACAACAAACATATACATTTGTCCAATCGAACCACATTATAGTAATTATAACACATTTTACATTACAGCAATTTTAGAGGTTAAAAAAAAAAAGCAACATTCCATAGAACTATTTTGGAAAGCCAATGGCTGGCTAAACCAGTAATTATTATTTGGTATTTTCATAACTGTACACAGATGTTTTCAGTTATTCTCACTCTTTTGTTTTGTTTTGCTTTTTTCTGAACCTGGCAAAACGTCAAACGTCCTAAGTAAGCTATCATCTTTATGATTTTCTCTGAACTCTGCATGTGGTGACCTTCGGTATATTCAGTCTACCACCTTGGCCTACAATGGGGAAGGAGTTGAGACTGAATGACTGCACATAAAGCACAGTTGAAATGGGCCACATGAAGCATAAGTGGGCAGGCTTGCTGCACGCATATGGTGCATATATGTGCAGACAACATACAAATGAAGAGCAAGTTAGTTAACATTAGCTCTTTCTTCCTTATTATAGGCTACTTTTCCCATGCAATACTGTGCATTGCTAACTGCAAACGGCTGCTCTGCTATCAAAACTTGAGAGTGCCAAACATATGCATCATAAGATATATCTGAATTATTAAGTGTTTAGAATTACCTCTGTTATCCCGTAACTAGAGTCACGGGGTTTCTATATTGGTAGAGTCCATGCTTTTGACTGTGGCTAATTTGTTTATAATCCACCATTAATGCTGGCTATATATTTTCACAGTTTGGGTAAACACTTCATTTGTATTAAATTTACAGCATTAATGAGATGTGAAATTTAAAATGTTACTTGAAACATAAATGATGTAAGAAAGCAGAACCCCAAAAGAGAGTGTTTTATCACATCTGAAATCACTAAACCAATTTAAACCTATTAAAATAAGAACAATGTGCCGCCCAAGATTTTAGCTTCATAACTCATCTTCCTGGACTAAAATGGAAAGTGAAGAGCAAAACATCTGGAAAACATGAAATTACTCAAAAACACACATTATGTACTGCTTCTACTCTCACTGGCTCTTAAATTGGTTTCAATGTTTGCCTTTGAAAGCTAGAGGCTAGTGAGTTCCCAGGAGCCAGTAAGACTGAGAAAAATACTCATTGGCTGAAACACAGAGTCCATGGATGTTCTCAGTTCTACAGAGATGGAAGAGGTTGTGAGCCAATTTGAGAGACTCTGTTCAGAGAGGTGAGAAACAAAGGGTAAAGGAGAAAAAAAATGGGGAGGGGAAACAAAATGATCAGATTTTGGTCTCAGAAGCCCCGTGAGCCCCATCCTGAGTCCAGATCTGAGAGGCAACATGGAGAAAGCACCAAAGCGAAGCGTGGCTACACCATCACACCTGGGTGAAACTTGCCCACCTGTTGCTGATGTAGGAAGGATGGGTCTCTTGGGCTTAGTCCCACATATCGATTGGCTTGAGATGTGCCTGAGGCTGTGTAGGCTGATTAAGGAAGAACAAAAACAAAGATAAAAATTGTGAACTATCAGAATGAACACCCTGTCCATGTATAAGAAACCCAGAGAAATGGGATTCGCAATCAAAAATGGTGCCTCCACTTCTTTTCTTTTTTGTCTGAGTGAATACCAAGTAATTGAAAAGAAATGGTAATTGATTTTGAATTAACTACTTTTTCCCTCTAGAAAAAAATTTATCTAGTAAACCACAGCCCATCCTTTGTGTATGTGTCTCACACTTATTTACTATTATGGGTACAGTTCTGCAGGGGTACCATGGATTGGCTAAATCAGAGGATCATTTCCTTAGGTGTGCCTAGTCTACTAGTGGAATAATTAATGATGGCTTGTGATTCTAAATGTAAAATTATCCTGAAAGATTGTTAGGAAAAATGATAGCTTTTAATGACAGGCTTTAAAAGCAAATGTGCTTGGTGATAGAGGAAAATGTCTTACTTCAAAGTCTTAGTGAAAAGAAAATCTGATATTACTAGGCTGAAGGAGGAACCTATCTTTATTATTATATTGCATAGAAAGAATAAGCTCAGTATTTAAATGTGAAAATGTCTCCAGTTTGACAGAAATGTTTTCAAGAAAAATTATTTTCCACGGATATAAAAAAAATAAATTTCTTGTGATTGGAGAGGAAAGAAGTTGATGGCACCTTTTATATACTTGGTCATGAGATATTAAGTATGTAGCATAACTATACTTTTTCATCGTTGTGGTCTCATTTGCAATAACTTTTTATACAAGTGCTTTTTGCAGAGCATATTTTCCATAGAAAAATTTTTTCTATTCCTAAAGATTTTTACTTTTTACTTAATTATTTTAACACAAGAAAGGGATTAATGTTCCTTGCTAGCCCTAAGCAATCCCATTGTTTCATGTCAGAATATGCAGAAGAACTAAGTTTTTCCAATATATAGGTTAAAGAAAGCTATTTGTTTGGCTAACAGCCATTGAATTAATGAGAAATTCAAATATTAATTATAAATTGGCTGGCTTTTAAGAATGAATTTATTAATATTGTCATGTTCACTTAAAGCACTAAAATATGTGATCATTGAGTGTTTATTTTTAGGTCAGCTGTTAAAAAAAAAAAAACTGAAGAAGCTCAAGATTCATCTTTTAATACTACCGATGGCCAGGCTGGCCACCAGTGACCGGCAACCCCTCCTTCAATCTCCAGGACTCTGGAATGTAACACAGTGCTGGGCAGGCAGCAGCAAAAGCACTGTCTGTATGGTGTGAGTATCAAATCTGTGCTGCTCTTTCTTTTCAACTATAAGAAAGGGATTTCCTTGGTCCATGTGTTTTCTTTAACTTTACTGATTATTAGGTCAATGACAAGTCCCTAGAAAGCTGGAGCCATAAATTCATTTCTAGGGAAGAAAAAATTCTTTCTTTCTTTCTTTCTTTCTTTCTTTCTTCCTTCCTTCCTTCCTTCCTTCCTTCCTTCCTTCCTTCCTTTCTTTCTTTCTTTTTTTTTTTTTGGTATGAGTAGAGAACTGGACTGATGCAGCCATCTTTAGCTAACCAAGATATTCCTTTTGAATTATTTTGTAATTTTACTAGCTAAATTAGATCTCCTTTTAAACAACCTGTATGTGAGTATAAGAAAAGGTTGTTAACAGGCTGAAGTTCCTCCTATAAGTGAGCTGTGGTCATTTGGATCCGATCTGTCCCTGAATCTCATCTATTTAATGTCACCATAATAGTAGGAACCAGAGGATTCTAAAACTTGGTTTTAATCCTTTCACCTAGGATAGTCCTATTGATTACTTTGTTTAATCATATTTTCTATGTGCTTCCATTTAAATTGCTGACTTTGCTCAAATGCTAGGATATTCACTTTTAAGATTTGTATATAGTGTTTTAGTGGCTGCAGTGTACATAAAAATCCTTTAAAATTCTAAATTTTGAGCTTTCTCTGATCAGGTCTCAGACATCTGTCACATTTAGGGAAGTGTTTGCCAGTGTAAGACCCTTTGGTGACAAACTGATCACTAAACATTAATGAACATTAATGGGCATCACAAGCCTATTTGGATTTATTAGTTGATAGGGGTACATAAATCTTGAGAAAGCCATGCTAAATATTCACTGGACACACAATATATTGTCATTCTTCTTATAGGGTTCCTTCCTAGAATTTCAGAACTCAACAAAAAAAGAGAGTCTCCTCCCAATGGCAGAGAGAGCAAGCTAACGTTGCCTCTGGTTGTGTAACTTCACATGGGAATTTCCAGAGCAAAATGATTTCCTTGCTCTAGGAAACAGTTTAGATTTAAGACATACATATAATTGTGGAGGTGCATGCTAATTCCTCCCAATTGTAACTTTATCCATTTCCCTTTGCCAATCTGGGCACACCAGTTCCAATTCCAAGAAGCTAATAATTTAGGTGAAGCAGATTGAAAATGCATTCCTTGTGCACTTCTGAGTATTCTATAGGAAGAAGCAAAGGAATCACTTGGCTTATTGGGACATACTATGTAAGCTTACTAGCAAAATCTCTGACATTTAAGATGTTATGGCCATGATAATAAGCATGGTGTCTTATATACCATGATAGGCAAAATAACCCAAAGGTTTAAAGAAAAAGTTGCAGATAATGAAAGTGCAGGTAGCTCACATGTGCCTAATAAGCTAAGCCTTGAAATGTTCTTGCCTGCACCCAACACTGTTTCTAACAATGACAGAACCCTGTAGGTACAGAAGGTAAACATGCAATTATCTTACAGAGGGACTGATTCGGTCTGCCTAGTGGAGGGGCTTGATTTCTATGGGAATGCTCCAAGAAGTAACAATTATCTAATCTCCCTTTTGGTGCTATAAAAACCTCGTACACTGCATTGTTATCTGGTGCAATTTCAATGTATACCTTGAACAAGCAGGCATGACTTCATATTTTTGTTACAGCTGTTTACTCAAACAAATATGCTTCTCCCTTTTCAAATACGATGTGCAGGCAGAAATTTGATAAGAGAGAGCATGGGACAGCCAGGCCACATCCATGCCTGCTAGCTCTGCTTAAATGAGAAATCTCCATCTGGTCAGGTAGCTGGAAAAGTTGCTGTGGTTTCCACCTTGGATCAGATATCCAATGGCGTCTTCGATGGACATTTCTCATTTCCTACCAAAATACTTACTGATCGCTGTAGGGGAAGCTGCCTCACCTTCAGTGGATGTAGTGATGGGTTTAGTATCTGTCATGGTCAGGGTCACAGGTCGCACTGCACTGGGATGGGGAGAGGGTGCCAAGACAGGAGTGAAATGGCCAGGCACTTTCCCTACTACTTGACCACTGCTGTTAGGCTACAAAACAAAAACAGAATGCCGGGTGAAGCAATCCAAAAGGCAGTCATCCTGTCCAGCAACTCCACTCAGCACACACGGCCACGTGAATGTGCTTGCTGCATGTGGCGCCATGCAGGCCCTCTCAAATCGTGGTTGGTTAGCAGTCATAAAGAGCAGCAGAATTTAAAAGAAGGTTTTCATTGTCAGAGCATTTTGTACAGGTTATCTGGTCTTCACGACACTCCCAAGAGCCAAGTACACTTGATCTTTACACTCAGTAGGCCAGGAAATGCAAATGGAAACTCAAATGCTTAGCTCAAGTAAGAATGGAGTTCCTTACTGAACTATCTACAGTGACAGCCAGCAGTGTCTTCTTTTCTGCTCTTCATTTTCTGTACTGAGTCAGTTTGACTTTCCGAACAAAATTTTCCTTCTAAATGATGATATCATTGATATCACTGATGAGACGCAAGAATGCCTAAGAGAGAAAACACATCCAATTCTACAATTTCCATCCTTTATAGTAAAGGCTCATTCTTCTGCACTCAGCAACTCTAGCACTCTCACATGCAGGTATCTTAGACACAAATATCAGGCAAGTTAGATTTCAGGGTCTAGATTAAACTTTTGATGATTTACTAATAGAAGTCAATAGAATGAGATTTAAAGCATCTACACATTTCAGATGCATAGCATAATATACAATGTTGAACTAAGTCTAACCTATACCTACAAGTAAAAGACTTCCAAAGAAAATTAAAATGCACTAAAGTGAACCAGAGGACAATTAAATACACACTGCAATTTGTTCTTTGTTTTTGAGTATAGAGAGTTACGCAAAACATTTATTGTTGACATTTGTGGGAGTTAATTGAGAAAATCTCCTTGTCAATGGTAGGAAAGGTATCATTATTTGAGTTTTATCTCCTTGGTAGAAAATAGTTTCTGAGGTAAGAGACAAAATTCTAAGGGTGCACTGCTTGAAAAAAAATCCTGAAATATGTTTTTGTGGACAAAGAATGCTATTTATTACTACACTCATGTTACAATTCTCCACTGTATAATGTTTATAACACTTTGCCAGGTTATTCTCCACAAATACATGGTCTTTATAACCTTAGCTATTGAAGGCAAAAAAGGCAATGAGGTAGAATATTTACCTAAATATCCATATACCAATTATAAGTAGACATTACTTTAGAAAAATGATAAATGACTAATAGCACTTAAATATTGTGAGTTAAAGACATGAACTAAGTCTTTGGTTGGGTTTCTCACAGGCCATGTTCTTTATTTTCTAAAAAAAAGAAAAAAAGAAAATAAATGGGACTTCTTGTATATCCTGACTATTCATCATGGGTAATTTTAAGTATTTAACTTCACGTCAGGAAAATTGACCAGAGTTTTCCTCTACGGAAAACCTAGGGGAGAGTATCTTTAAACTAATTTTGTTCAAAATATTCCATTGAATAGCATGACTGTCTCACTATAATTAGTACAGCGGTAATGCAATTAATCTCCAAATTGCTGTAAGGAGGAAAAGGCATCTCAGTTGCTTAACAATCAGAATCAGCACAGCGCTGGAGGAACTTGGGAAAGGAACTGTTGGCTGTAGGTGAATGGCCACCAAGAACCTCCCCACACACACCATTTCTAGTGCCTAAAGGTGAATATCAAGAGTTTCTATTTTGAAATGCAAATTCTTTGGTTTTGAGTTGGAGAAACATCAAAAGCAGATATAATGTTCATTATTAAAAACAACACTTCTGGAGGTCACACTAAAGGACCCATCTTTCTTTCAAGTGAACATGGCAATTGTTTCTAAAGCAGACCATCAACTTATGGTTATTAAAAACATGGCAAAAGACTCCCCCCCCCTCTCTCTCTCTATATATATATATACATATATATATGTGGTGTGTATATATTATGTATATATGTATATACGTGTATATATATACACACACACACATATATATATAACATACACACACACACACACCAAATATATATATATATATATATATATATATATATATAATATACACATATTGTATCTTATGTATCTTAAATGGAGAAATAAAGTCTTATCCCTGGTGGTATATTCACTGGTAAAAGTGTTTCTGTGTAGTGTTCACCAGGATGGTTTGATAGTACCTATTCAGAAGAGAAGCAGAAAAATATCAAAGCAATACTGCCTCTGCCTCTAATAGCGCCCAGTCTGCAAACTCTGCCTACTGAAATTGCATTGACATGCACTGACAGATTTTTTTTCCATGTGAAAGTAATAAAAGGGACCAAAAAAAAAAAAAAAAAAAAGATATTTCTCAGGCAGAGAACTTTTTTAAAACTTAGGGACAAGAGAATGGGAGGATTATTTCTCTTCAGCTCTTTACTAGTTTATACAGCTAAAAGCTTAGCTATGAAGTTTCCATATCTTTTAAGGCAGCTAATACATGAACTTTCATACTGGAAATACTGAACTTTGATACTGAAAACAGGTGTCTTATCTGAAGATAGAGCTGAACCGCATTAGAAAAGGATTATCCTACTTAGCACATTGCTCCTATTATACAAAATCCTGAGAGAGATTTTTTTTTTTTTTTTGTCTTTTAATTGAGATGAGAGTAAGATGCTTCTGTTAGAAGCTGGAGCTTTACCTTAAAAACATAAAGAAAAACTGAGAACAATATGGGCAGATTATCACCTAATATGCCCTCTTCACTTATAAAGAAATTGAAATATACGTAAAAACAAGCACTGAATAATTAAAGAAATGCGTAACACTAAGGGCCTGATTTTAATTTGCATAATTTTTCCCCTAACAGTGCCTAATTAAGACATCAGTTTTAAAAAAAATCCAATGGAACTCTAAGATTTTCCACACTGAATTAACGTTAAGGACTTTTAATGGATGTCTTAATTAGACTTTGTTATTCATGGAAATTCTACACAAATTAAAATCAGACCTTGTGTGCACTGTTCCCAGCTGAGTCTAGCAAAATGCTCTACGGCACTGAAACTTCAGAACCTATCCTCTGACAGCACATTTCATTTCTAAACTGATATACTAAGATCACACTCTGTGACTTAGTTATCATTAGTATTACTGTCATTGTGCCACTTGCACATTTTCTTCCACAATACAAATAGTTAAGTTTAACTGCAAAATTCAAGACTTAATTTAATATATTAGCAAAGGTAACTTTTCTAGGTAACCCAAAAGGTGCTGAATACACTGTTATTCAAAATAAAACACTCAGAAAACAACTATTTTGTTTCATCTTAACAAATTAAGGACCAAAGAGCTGTGTTTTTCACCCTGACCTTTGTTAATTATGATTGATATGCACATCTTATTTACTCTAATTTTAGTAATTTGGAAGCAGTAATGATAGGCTGTTATGAAAATCCCCCAAAGCATTAAAAAGGTATAATGAGAAATAGACAAGAATCTTAGAAGTAAAGCAGCAAAAGTCAAAATACTAGATCATAGATCCAAATTACAATGCAGATTTTGGATAATATGATCATTAATGGACCCAACTTGGCCCAAACTGTCTACTTGATTGTGGAAAATCCTCTCACACCAAATCCCTCTGCAGTGACCTCTCCATAGAAGAAACCACATGTCTAGGGAGTAAGAAATGCACGTGAGTCATGAAATTTATACAACAAATCCCTAAAACCACTGCACAATGTGTACAAAAAAAGTTGCTTCTAGCAATGCCACTCATTATTAAATATAAGTCATGTCTCTGCAAAGAATATTCAAGTAGTCATCAAACACTGAAAATGTTTACATTGCCAAAGCTTATTTTAATACCTAATAACTGGTTATAAATACAACTATAAGTTCTTTTGTGTGTGTTTATTTTAACACATACCTTGCTCCTGCCTGAAATAAGCACTTTGTCTCTATGTCAAACCTGGTATCTCAGAGGTGTGACCTTCAGTTTGGAGCACTTTTGGCAATGAGCATTCATAAATTCTCCCCTTCAGCCAATGAAAATCCCCAAATAATAAGCCAAAAACATCATCGCAAACATGCCCCCTTTGGGGTAATCCATTTCCTACCTGTCATTCAGCCACCTTTAAATAAAAACATATTGGGTCACCAAGAAACCTCCTGGAGATGAACTGCAAGACTTGCTGTTCTGCCAGACAAACTGTCTGACTTAGAGTTACATCTGTCCCAGCTTCCTTAAGCCCTAAGCTTATTTTCTCTCTTATTTTTACCTGGCTGGTTTGCGGACTGGATGGGTCATAAGAAGGTACATAGTTCTTCAGAGTATCCTGAGGATTCAGGTGGGGAGGATATCTGATTGTTGGATGAGAGAAGTAGCTCGATGGGGCTGGAGGAAGGATAGCTTGGGTTGGAAACGGCAGCGGTGAGGGTGGTGGTGGAGTGCGAGTTGAGATGACTGCAGAACACAGAAAAGGAAAGAGGGGCTCGTCAGTCAACGAATCTCCTTATAGATTTGTCCAGTCCTACAGAATGCTGTGAAACTTTAAAACCTGCAGTCATGTGTTTCTCACCATGACTTAACCAAGCTCTCTTAAAATAAATGAGTTTTGCATATTTATCCTCAACTGCTGAGGACACAGAGGCAAAACCTAACCTAGGGAAGTAGCAATCCTGCTTTCTAGATCCATGAATGATTAAAAAAAATTTTATCTTTGACAGGTTATGCCATTACTGGATAAAATAATTATTTGAGAAAATTTCCTCCCATCAAAAACACATTCTTTGATTATAAAGTCTTTGTCTCCCTAACCATAGGCACTAATTAAAGGGCAAAAGAGTCCCCAAGTTTTCTACTAAAATTCAAACTGGAAGTGTAAAATGATTTCAAATAAATCATTTTCCCATTTATTCTAGCAAGTAGTTGTTAAGCAAGGAAGCCAAAAATTAATACAAAAAAGCTCTTGTCATGAATTACAGAAGTACTTTTAGACATTAAAACATAGTACATAGGAACTCTTTCTCCTAATAAAGGTGTTCTTTTCAAAACCAACAAAGCTCTATTCTACAGCTATTCTTCTCTCTAACTTTTACTGTGTTTTAAAAATATTAAAACCCAAAATAAATCCCCAGAAAAGCAATATAATTTTTTCTTATAGGTAGGTATATCAAGTTACCCATAAATCATATATTTCATAATAATTTAATAAAGGGAATTACTGTAGAAACATATAATGTAGATGTTTTAGAAAACATATTATGTAGATATTTAATTTTATGTAACTTTTTAACAATAGTATGATCATAAAAATTGTTCCTTTTGGGGGAAGTATTTTAGTTTTTTGTTTTGGATACTGAGGATTGAACCCTGGACATTTTACTTCTGAGTTACACCTCTGGCCCCTTTATATTTTTTATTTTGAAACAGGGTCTCACTGAGCTGTGGAGGGTCTTACTAAGTTGATGAGGCTGGCCACAAACTTTCAAGCCTCATTTCTCAGCATCCCAAGTACTGAGATTACAGGTATGCATCACCATGCCCAGTTTAGGTTTTTAAATATAATTCTTATGTTTGAAAAATGGGGGAAGACTATAATTGTCTGATAATTCTTTCTACAAGGTTGAGAGAAATAATAAATAAGGCCAACTAATATATGTAGAAGTAAATATTAAACGTCTATTTCTATTTAATGTATCTTTCCAAATCATAGAAAATTAACAATGATAAATATTTAATGTTTTGCAAGACAACTTAGCAAATAATATGGAAAAATTTATTTCTTTCCATGCTCTATAAATGAAGATCATTTAGAATGACTTTCTCTAATTTTGTAAACACATGAAAAAAAACAAAACCAGCAACAGTGTAAGAGATATTATCTTTCCAAATGAAACTTTTGGAAATTAAGAATGTATATCATAAAAGAACCTTTTTTTTTTTTTTTTTTGGTGGTGGTGGTACTGGGGTTCCTGGAAGCCCTTCTACCTCCGGGCTACACTCCCAGACCTATTTTTTATTTTTAGAAACAGGGTCTCCTAAGCCAGCACCACTGGCTTCGAACCTGCACCATCTTCCTGTCTCCGCCTCCCAAGTCGGGGATTACAAACGTGCGCCACAACGCCCGGCTAAGAACCATTAATTTTATAGTCACAACTCTGTTTCCTGATTGTCCAGGGTGCTGTTTCTTAGAATTTTCTGGACTGTTATTACAGTGTATTTCCTGGGCATAACCACAGAAACACTGGATAAGGACCAGCAGCTGGGACAAGGGCCCAGAATGTACTCCACATAATTGTTCCATATGCTGAAGTCTGAGTATCCCTCATCAAAAGGATTCATTTCAGAAAGCGATCACACACTTCTTAAGACAAAGTTCCTAGCTGGGTTTGGTGGCACACACTTGTAATCCCAGTGCTTGGGAGGCTGAGACAGGAGGATCACACAGGTTCAAGCCAGCCTCAGCTCCTTAGTGAGGCTCTCAGCAACTTGGTGAGACCTTGGGAGTATAGCCACACACACACACACACACACACACACACACACACAACAAACTTCCTTACTAAAGTGTTACTTTAAGAAATATACCCATTTGGGAGTACAATTTTTAAAAAGTGCAAATATTTAAAATTTTTAAGGGGAGGGGAGGGAAAAGGCTGAGGCTAATTAATGGAAAAGCTACATTTGAATATGTGGCCGGGCGTGGTGGCACACACTTGTAATCCCCGCGCTTGGGTGGCGGAGACAGGAGGATCGCGCAGGTTCAAAGCCAGCTGTGCTGGCTTAAGAGACCCTGTTTCCAAATAAAAAAGTATACAATAGGTCTGGAAGTGTAGCCTGGAGGTAGAAGGGTTTCCAGAAACCACAGTACCACCAAAAGAAAAAAAAGAAAAAAAAAGAATATGTGTATACATGTGAATATAAGTTAACCTGGATACTCAGTATTGGGAGGGAGGGAATGGGGAAGGGGGAGGGCACCAAGTACTGTGTGAATATATACCACTGTCAACATGATCCACATTATGACATGCGACTATAGTGCACCAGTAAAAAAAATAAATAAATTTGGCATGTTTTTACTTAGTGTTTAGGTGTCCTTGATCTTAGCCTAACTTACCCATGGTCTTTGCTCACATGTATATACAGACCCTTAAAAGATATATACACAGTTCTATCTTGGGTCTTCCAGGTTTTGGGAACCAATTTGCCCTTAGTTATTCTGGAGTCTCTTTTCAATTGAACTGGTCTAAATTAATTCTAAATTTGCATTTCTAGGCAATCTGGCATTGTGCTTGTGTGAGCTATAGCAGGCCTGATATAACTGGGTAGAATGTCCCTTTCAAATTGCAAGTAAAATGCCCAGTATGGTGGCACACACTTGTAATCCCAGTACTTGGGACACTGAGATAGAAGAATCACAGGTTCGCAGCCAGCCTCAGCTACTTAGTGAGGCCCTGAACAGCTTAGTGAGACTCTGTTTAAAAAAATAAAGAAAAAAAATAGAACTGGGTGTGTAGGTCAGAAGTAGAAATCCACAGTACCACACCAAAAAAAAAAAAAAAGCAAGCAAAAATAAGTACCTTCTCAATAAAAGCCATCCTAGTCTTTAAGAAAGAAAAGCAAAATGCAAGACAAAGAAATGTTTTCTTACATATGTATACATGTATTTCTTCTCTATGTTATACATGTATTTCTTGTCTATGTTATTGAAAATTTTTCCTAATTGTTCTCTCTGGTCTTTATCCTTCTAAAACTTCCTTTGTAGTTATATAGGAATTTTTTTTAATATCATTACAATTACATAACTTCTCTGCTAAAAATCTTTCACTGGCTGCCTAACTGCTTCCAGAATAAAGTCCCTACAACATCATAGAACAGTACTTCTTTTATTTTCTGGTTACTTTTACTGCTAAATAAGTAAATACTGATTTATGTATAAAAATATCACCTACAGAAATAGAGTCTATATATCTTAATGTCTTTGGAATAATGCTAAACTCAGAAATATTGTTGGAAACTCATCTTTCTATAATATATAGAATCAGAACCAAATCCTGAAGTTAATTAAGATAACTATGTACTCCACTTTTTCTAAGTTCTTAAGATTAAAATCTTTCCAAGAAAGGCATAAATGAGGCAAAAGTACATATATGAATACTACTAAATTGTATAACCATGAAAATATTTTCCCATATATTGATAAAAACTATTTTTAGCAGACTGTGACCCTCCTCCTTTTGATTGAGAAAACATGGTCACTATCACTATAATTATGAACTTTTGTTCCATCCCTGAGGGTCAGAGCCCTGCAAACAAGGGGAAGGCTTCTCTTCTTCTGTGCTTTAAAATCCTTACCGCTGTGTGCAACTCCAGGTATTCCGGGATGGTGGTGCTGGGGGAAAGTGCTCAATCTTGGGGAAGAATCCTGTGGAGATGTAGAGCTGAACAATGGCTTTTCAGGTTTCTTCATAGTAGTTGGAGAAGACATATCTGAAAGGAAAGAGGAAAAAATTCAAGGTCAATGGCCTTCTTAAGCTATAAGGTTCACATCAACAGAATAATGGATCTCGTGTTCCCAAGACGTTAATATTTTTGTGCTTTGGCTCATTTACAAAATCTTTACAGAGGTTCTGAGGCTTAGATATATTAGAGCCTTAAAATATTTGTCTGAAATCTTCTCTACTGACACTAGCCAATATCTTTATTAAGAAATTATTCCTATTAGTAAAGAAATTTTAAAGTCCTGCAAATCCAAGTGACATGTTTCCTTTAACCCCTTGGTTCACATAAAGTCTTTTTGACCTCAGTATTTTATTCTTTGATTTATATGACACAGCGCTTGTCTTATGATCCACTGACTACACTGTAAAAACAAAGGACAGCCTGGTGTGAATGTGAAAAATATTCTTTGGGTATGCCGATAAATGTATTAGTGACTTAACATCTTTTATGGAGAACTCATTCACTTGCTTAGAAAAAAAAATCTTTAATTTTCTAACTCTACAAGCAATAATTGGGTTCATCTATTTGCCAGATAAAGTAAAGATGTAAAGAAAAATCGTGATTCCCACCCTAGGAATGTTCACTGTCCAGGAAGAGAAAGTGGCTGGCAACAGCTGAGAGGGGGGAAGTGTGTTGAGAGCAGGGACACTGTGGCATTATGGGCCCCATCCACAGCCTCTGTGTGAGGCAGCCATCAGCTTAGTTTTCCCAGGCTAAGGAAGGCATGCCCCAGTGGCTGGGGGTTAATAACAGCAGAGAGGACATGTTCAGAAAAAGAGAGGCACACAATCTGCAAGTAATATGACTCATCTGTAGAATGGGGAAGGACAGCAGTAAAAAAAAAAAAAAAAAAAAAGAAGTGGGGGGAATAAGTAGCTGGCAGGACCCAGGATGAAGGCCCTGGATGTCCCATTCCAATGTTCAGAAATGCTTAGCTTGATGGGGAATATGCTATGGATGACAAACTAGGATCACAATCACAGCGGAGAGCAATCCCTTCAGGAACCCCACAGAGGATGGATTATACACAATGGACCCAGAAATCATGGTGGCCCATTTAAGAAAATATGTGATTAGTACATTTATTCTATAAATATTCATTGAAATCCTAATTTATACCAGTCACTGCTGGTATAGATGGCAGGCCATTTAAGAAAATATATGATTAATATACTAGTTCTATGAATATTCATTGAAATCTTAATTTATACCAGTCACTAGTTGCTGGGGACACCAGGGTGAACTGGGTCCACCTTCCACTTCTATAGAGCTTAAAAGCTAGTGAGGGAAAAGAAGAAGCTAAGAGAAATTACAAAACAGTATACAATGTGTTGTGACAGAAGTATTCAGGGCTTCATTCATTCATTCTCTATATGTTTAATACCGCTAAAAGATCCTAAGAGACTGAAATAGGAATGAAGACAGAGCTAATGCAGTTGGTAATTAAGCAGAATTAAGTCAATTCAATTAATAACAGATGCGGAAGGTCATCATCTCAGGTGCAAGGAGCTTGCGCCATGTAGCTGGTTGGAACAGGGAAACTGGCAGGAACCTCTGGGCGATAGGAAAGAGGCCTCTGAGCTTAACATCTTGAGCAATGTTGATTTTTATGGAGGTTTATAAATTTGTAGTAAACTGCTCAGTGATATGAGCTACAACATTTTTATTTTATTATAAAGAATTTTAAATATATACACAAGTATACACAATAAGGATTCTGGTGTCCCTATCACCTAACCAGTAATTGTCAATTTAAAGCCAATCTTATCTCACCTCTACTTCTATCTACTTTTTCATCCCCCTGTACTACTTGAAAGAAAAATCCCACACATGATATAACTTCGCCTCTATATATAGTCCTGTGTGCATATATCAACTATACAGTTTATATGCATATGTCCACAGGAAAAAAATGTGTGTGTGTGTGTGTGAGAGAGACAGAGAGAGAGAGAGAGAGAGAGAGAGAGAGAGAGAGAGAGAGAAACTTGAGATTGAACCCAGCAGCCTTCTACCTCTGAGCTACACCCACAGCCCTATTTTTTTATTTCTTTTTTGAAACAGGTCTAAGCTGTAGAGGGCCTCACTAAGTTGCTAAGGTTGACCAAGAACCCGAGGTCCTCCTGTCTCAGCCTCCCAAGTACTGGACTCACAGGCAAATGCTACCACATCCAGCTCTGTGTACATATTTTAATGAAAATGGACATGCTCCAAAGACAGTAGATATCACTGTTTACCAAAAATGACAGATGTACTTATAGCTTTAAGTTATGCTTTGTGACTAACTGGCTGTCATTAACCTTTTGGAACTTTGATGAGTCAAAGACCTTTTTCCTTATATCTTTCTTGTAATGAAAAAAAAAAAGAAATTTCGTTCACAAAACCATAGCAGGCCAGGCGTGGTGGCGCACACTTGTAATCCCTGTGGTTGGTAGGCTGAAACAGGAGAATCGCACAGGTTCGAAGCCAGCCTCAGATGGCTTAAGAGACCCTGTTTCCAAATAAAATATAAAATAGGTCTGGGAGTGTAGCCTGTAGGTAGAAGGTCGCTGGGTTCCATCCCCAGTACCACCACCAAAAAAAAAGAAAAAGAAAAAGAAAGAAAATAAAAAGCAATTATTTTAAAAGGTAATGATGTAAACAGTTTTTTGTGTGTTGCCTACTGAGTTAAACCACTGTTATATGGCATGGGGCTGTAACTATCTTCTGTATTTCTAACTTTTAATAAACTTCTTTAAATCTTAAAAAAAAAGTACAAGGAACCTCCATTTCACTTTTACAGTATGCAGCAGGTTTTAAAATGGACTCTTAGTAAAAGAACTTCCCATTAACACTCTTGTGCCTACCTGTGCTTAAATAACAATAACAATTTCTATTTTTTTTTTTTTTGGTGGTACTGGGGGTGAAACCCAGAGGCTTTCTGTCTCCAGGCTATACTCCCAGACCTGTTTTTTACATTTTATTCGGAAACAGGGTCTCATTAAGTTGCTGAAAGCCTCACTAAGTAGCTGAGGTTGGCTTCGAACCCGTGCAATCCTCCTGTCTCAGCCTCCCAAGTGCGGGGATTGCAAGCGTGCGCCACCACGCCTGGCTTAAATAACAATTTCAAATCAAATAGAACTGTATAAGTCAGGTTCCAAAAGATCCTTAGTATAAATGACAAGGCACAATAGACATCACTTAAAAATAATTATCAGTCCGAAGTTTGGAAGTAGAATAGTACATTCTAGCTATGTCATTTCTGAGGATCATTTAAGGCAGCTGTGACTACTGCAACTATATTGGAATGTTCCTAACTCCAGCCAGCCTCACATGAGACATTATTTTTTTGTAAAGGGCACATAAATCAAAGATGTTTTTATAGATGTTTAAGAATATAAGCAATTATGTAATTTTTAATTTATGTAATTTTTTTCTTGGCCAAAATAATACGCTTGGCTTCACTGGGTAATTATTATGGGTCTATTTATTTTTCTGGTGGTCTTTTAGGCACGTACCTAATAATAATTGTACCTTCATGTTCAGAACACACAGAAGATGATGAGAGGTCAGCTCAGCAGAAACAGAATAACATTCACTGTTCAAAATGTAAAAGGGGTTGCAAACCATTTCTTCCTTCAACTACAAAACAGTCACTTGGAGTGGTAAAAATAAGAATAAGAAGGTTCACTGGCAAAACTACAAGAATTTGCCTTTGCAGCAGGTAAAGAACGGTAGTCTTAGAATGTAGGCTTCATTGTCTTTTTTCCCCATTAAATGACATTAGCTCTGAGCTCACTAGTCAATAAAGAAATAATACTGGTAAGTACTTAGAGAGATGCAGAAGTGAATTCTTTCTCAAAGAGAAAAACAACTCTCTGGACTGAAGGGGGAATAAAAGGTCAATTACGTAGGGGAAATAAGGGTAGAGTTTCCAGCCATTACATTTTAACCACGAACCAAACTAGCATTGTTTTGATTTTAATTTTATTTTGAATGTGTGCAGCCTAATAGATTTCTCACATTAAAAAAGACACCATTTCTATTTTTAATGTACTCAAATGCTACAGAAAAAACATTTGAAGAATAAATATATAGAAGAGATAATTTTGCCGACCTTTCTATGAAAGACAAATGTCATGCTTTTCACAATCTACTGTCTCTCAAGCAGGAAGAATAATACATAAAAAGATTAAACTGAAAATAAGCTGAATAATAATAAATTGGCATAATGCATAAATATATAATAAGTTGAATAATAATACATAAATAAGAATGCATAAGTTGAATAATACATAAGGTGAGGAAGGTAGGGGAGAGAGATGGTAACAGAATCAGCTGGAATTTCTGTGGGTGGGAGGAAGGCAGGAGCTGCTGGTGGCTGGTGGGAAAAAAGTAAAGGCCAGTGCTGGCCTGAAATTGAAAAGAAACTTCAATTCTTAGAAATAAATTTTAAAATAAGTAATTTCAGAATGAAAGAACTTTCCCCAACTTTGATTTTCTTCCCCTCCCTGTCCTTATAGATTCCGCTAGGTCTTTTTCACTTGCTATGTGGCTGAATCCTTTCTGGTCTTCTTTTCAGAACCTCTTCATCATCCTCCACTGTAAAAACAGTGGTTGGAGTTGTTTCCTTCAAACCATAGCTTCCGCAGATTAAGATACACCGTGACAGCTAATTATTAAATAATTTTTTTCTTTGTCAATCCATTTTGCTTAAACTTGAGCAAAGCTAATTTGCTTACAGTCTTCTTGAGGGGCAAAAGGAATGTGGTTCTAACTCTCATTCCTTGCCTGTGACATTCTTTTATATTAGATTATTACATATTTAGACTCTCTTTACAACATGCAGAAAAGTATTTTAATCCATTGAATAAGCCTACATTTTTATAAGTAATCCTTTCTAATAAATCCCCCCCCCCTCTTGGAGGTACTATGGATTGAACCCAGGGGCATTCCATCACGGAGTTACAGACCCAACAATATTTATTTACTTACTCATTCATTCATTCATTCATTCATTGATACTAAGAATTGAAACTAGGGGCATTCTACCTCCAAGCTACAGCTCTAGCCCTTTTTATGTTTTTTTTTTTTTTGAAACACTTTCTCCTTAGATTGTAGAGAGTCTCACTACTTTGCTGAGGCTGTCCTCTGAACCTTTGATCCTCCTGTCTGAGCCTCTCAAATCCTGAGATTACAGAAATGCACCACCATGAATTTTTAAATTTTGGAACAGGATCTCTTTTAAGAATGCATGTTGACCTTGAACTTGGGATCCTTCTGTTTCAGCCTCCCAAGTACTGAAATTATTGTCATGCACTACTGAGCCCAGCTCTTCCTTTAAAATTCTGAGATCTAGATTTCATTAATAATATTGTATTTAAACCTTATATTACTTGAAGGCTTTTCATTATTATTATTTTTCACTTGCTCTATTCATTGAATACACTTTAAAAAAAATGGCTTACTTCCTGTGAAAAATGATTTTACTAATGACACAAAAAGACATGAAGGCTGAAAGATCATGCTACTTGATATAAGATTTTTTTTTTTTTTTTTTTTTTTTTTTGGTACTGGGGCTGGAACCCAGGGGCATTCTACCTTTGAGCTACACCCAGCCCTATTTTTTATCCTTTATTTTAAAACAAAATCTAAGTAGCTGAGGCTGTCCCAGGACTGAGATCTTTCTGATCCTCCCGTCTTTGCCTCCCAAAGGCTAGGATTACAAGCATGCGCCATCATGCCCAGCACGAGGTAATAATTAAAAAAAAAAATCTAGGATTGAAAGAAAAGTGGAAAAGGCAAAATAGACTCCATATCTAGGCAGCCTATTCTAGAATCATTTACAAGTGAAAATAAGAGTGGGATGAAAAATAGTAGTGTAGGATGAGCAAAGTAGCCATAGACGGTGCATCTTAAAATGCATCCTCCACATGAGCAGAAATCTCCAGATTGGAAGTTGTTGAATGTGAAGTAAAGAGACAAATCAAAATCAGTCACCGAGTGTCCAAAAAGCACAAGGAACTCTGGCTAAGTGAGGTTCCAGGTGCTACACAAGGCTGCCGGGTTCCTACCCTGGTGAGACCTGCAATTTAACAGTAAGGGCAGATATTGAAGACAAAAACGTATTAAATAATTGGAATTTTGGCAATGTTCGATAACAAGAGAGGATTCTTCTTAATGGCTAATAGAGAGGCTATAGTTTTCAAAAAGCCAGACTTGCATTAATGGTGCTATTCTTTAGTGTCTATACCTATGTTTAGATTTATAACTGGACAATTAGCTACAGCTTTAGAAACTAACTGTGTAGTCAAGTATATAAGAAAAGATCACCAAGCAAGGAAAAATTTGAATAAGCGACTGATAAAAGTTGGTTCATCTAGACTTCAGCCCATCTTGAATAAGTATTTTGCCAAATCAAGTTATCCTGTCATTTTTACTACCTAGACTTTATTTCTTTGGCACTGTAACATATATACATCCTAAGCTCTGATGTGTCCTTCATTTCACAGCATCACTTCAAAGAGATAAAGGCTTAAGCAAATAAAGAGTTAGAGCCACTCATCTCCCAACAAGGTAATTTCATCTACAAAAGAGGAGAGCTGCAGCGAAGCACAGCGTCTGCACTCCACTCCTCAGCAGCTTGCACAAATGGCGCTCCAGATGTATATCTGTTCAAGTCAGCCCAAGGCAACGATTTTGATCAATTCTAATGTGATAAAATGCTGCAGGGAAAGTGTGCAGAAACGTGTTTACGTCAGCCCTTAATTAAACTGTTGTTCACTTCCAAAGAACCTTAGGAAACACTAATGAGACATGAGTTTTGGCAATTTCTTCATCAAAGCAAAGACCCCTTCCTCAGTCTGTAGCAGCCTGTCATCCAAGTCGCTCCCGGGATAAATGTCACATGGCACTCCAATCAGTTAGCCACCTGTTAGGAAAACTTCACTGAAGTCAACTAGTGATCTCGGGCAAGCTCAAACAGCCACCTTAACACCTGCCTGTCTGGGACACCTGCTCCTTTTTCACATATAGTAGAGCAATATGTTAGCTTTTCCAATATGCTCGAATAGATTTAAGGTTACAAATCAGATTTCTATAACCTCCCAAGAAAACATATTTTCCTTTTAAAATGTCCTGTTCTTCCCTATAACACTTTTGATAACTGTTTCAGAGGCAATCAGGAAAGTTCAGAAAGATATGGTTGTAGACAGATTAATGACTATTTCAAATGAATTATGTAAGAGCACACAACAATTTATGAATTTCTAGAAGCTATTATTTCAGCATACCATAACACTAAATTAAAATATATTAACAATCATGTCATTCCTATGATTTAGAAAAACAGATTTATATCTAACAAAGAAGTAAATTGCCTCAAAATGTTGTTTCTTAAAATATATTTTTACTGGTGAACTGTATTCTCATATTGTAAGGAGGTCCAGAACATACATGCACACAGCACTTGGTGAGCTTTCTTGGGCTTCCTCCCAACTCCCTCCCCTTCTGGGTACATGACATTGAGACTGGCCTTGATAATTTTACACATATACATGGCAAATGTTTTAAAAGTCCAATTCTTTTACATTTTTTATGGTTGTCTTCTTCATGTACATGCCACCTTTAAATGAATCCTATAGATATATATCAACATTTGCTGGCTTCTCCTAGGTATCAGTATTTAATATTAAAGTCAGTTTTTTGTTTTTGCTTAGTGCTTAAAAAGCCCTATTCATTGTTAAAAAGATCTTCTTAAGTCTTTTACATTATCATGCTGGACATTTTACTGGATCCCCACCCCCAGAAGAAAAATCAAAGTGCAATGGAAAAAGTGTAAAACATCTGTTAACTTTGACCCTCTGGTATGACAGGGACCAGAGTATGATAGAGACCAGAGAAGGAAAGTAGGTAGGTGAGAGCATTGGGCCTTGAGACCCTACAAGGACTGGGGTTTGACAAGTCTTACTAAGTTGGTCCTTCATAGATTTCCAGTTTGGTTTATATTTTTTACTTTTATAGGTTTTTAGACTTAACATGAATTTTTAAGCAGTTTTATACTTTTACAGATCTCTGCACACTAAGAAAATTTTTTCAGAGCCCAAACTCCTTGTTGGATGAAGGCATAGGTGGTCAACCGCTACAAAATTCCATTGAAACTGTCAAGTGACACATAGCACTAAAAGTGAAAAATGAATTTTGGCTAAACTGGGCATTCTGTTTTCCATTAAAACATTGAGTGGAAGCTGGAAGACAATATAAAAAAGATGAACTATCTGCATAAAATGATAATGTTATTTAAAATAAGATAATAAATGGAGAGGCTACCAAATCAAGCGTGTGGGATGAGTTCTGGAGCTGATATCTGATATTTTTATTTCAGACCACAAATCTAGAGTCAGTCTCAAGACAAGGAAACAACCTGGGCTCTGTGCCCAGAGGACAAAGAGAAGGCAGAGGAGATGATCTGCCAACTGAATACTAAAAGAGACCATGGTTTCTCTTCCTCTGCTTTTGCCTTGGGGTAGATAATGTTGAGGAAAGTTTACAAGTTATTCACAATGGTAGAGATGTTATGTGAAATATCATAATTAATTAATTATCAAGGCCAGATTAAGTCAGCATCTTGCCTACCTGTTATTTCCTATTCCATCCTAAAGCTTTGATATATTTATTTCTATAGGTTTCCCTACGGAGATTGATAATTATCTTCATTTTAACAAGTTTTACCTACACGTAAAGGACTGGTATTGGGGAATGTGCCGTGGAAGTAGAAGAAGAAAGGAGAGAAGGACCAAGTACCCTGTCCTTTATGTGAAAGCTTTCCTCAATTCTCTAAGTACTAACTCAATTTCTCCATTTCCTTCACAATTAAGTAGAGTTAGCCAGGCACAAGGGAAGAAAAGATGTGGTATGATCCCTGATGGCTTAAATGAAACATAAATGACAAGAAAGAGGTGCCTGGATAGAGTCACAAGGCCATAGAGATTGTTCTATAAACACATTTCAGAGAACATGCTTCAAAACTGCTTACAGAGCCATGTGCGACATTTAAATTATTATTCATATCTTGGTGGAGTTCAGCCACTCATGCACTGCTAGTGGGAATGTAAACTCCTAAGACCTTCCCAGATTCTATGCCAATATTTACCAAAAGTCTTAACAATGGACATAAGATTTAACTCACAGTAGGAATGTATTAATTCCTTTAACAAAACTTCATTGAGCTTCAACTTGGTGCCAGGCAAAATGCTAGAGACTAGGAACAGTAAAAAGAACCAGACAGGTATGAACTAATCAGAGTAGATACAAAGATTTAAGTGCAATAGTGCTCACTGATTCTTCATAAGATATAAACCCAGAAACTACCTAAAAGTTCACAAGCAAAGTAGACATTCAAAATGTATTGTATAAGCCGGGCATGATGGCACACGCCTGTAATCCCTGTGCTTGGGAGGCTGAAACAGGAGGGTCGTACAGATTCAAAGCCAGCCTCAGCTACTTAGTGAGGCTCTCAGCAACTTAGTGAGACCCTGTTTCCAAACAAAAATATAAAAATAGGTCTGGGAGTATAGTCTGGAGGTAGAAAGCCCCTGGGTTCCATCCCCAGTACCACCAAAAAAAAAAAAAAAAAAAAAGTATGGTATAGCCAGAGTGGCATATTATAAAGCAGAAATCAAATTACATGGTAAAATGTCATTTGTAAGCGAAAGAAAAAGTAATTTTCAAAATAGCAGATATCATAAAGCCCAATTTAGTGAAAAAAGTAGATTACTCAAAATAGAATGTATATAATATTTAGAGAAAAATAGAAATATAATTTAGCACATATGTTCAATATCAATAAAAGTACAGTCAAATATTTATTGGAGTTGTCTCTACATAATGGGATAACAGATAATGTTTTTCTTATTTGTATTTACAATTTGTTTTTCCAAACTACCCACATATAACAATTACTTCTACTATAATAAATAATAAAATATATATTTTGAGGGAAATACTATCTGTAGCTCTACAGAATATTATAATTATTAATATTTAATTTTATTAATTTATAAATATAGTACTGGATCTTGTTATACATCTGACATTACACTGTCTAAAGGAAATGCTTTGTGTTGCAAAGTGAGAAGTGTTTAAGTCACTTGCAGTTCAGTTCCCTAAAGACAAAACAATGTCTTATTGAAATCACAGTGAAGAAAAGAGAATAAATATCTGAATATCTGTTTCTAAGGACTCTTCTAGATGTAACATTTTATGATTGTGTGGCAAATGTGGACAAGTCCTTCCCACACACTCCAAGTTAACAAAAAGCTCTGAATGTTATGACAAGACATATGGACTAGTCCCACTACAGTAGTTGGACAACGATGCCAGATGATTCAAAAATAATTAACTGCCATGTTAAGAAAGTACACACACACACACACACACACACACACACACACACACCACTCTAAAATAACTCTAGGAAAAAAATGGTAAGCCATGTTAAGAGGAGATAAGATATTATCTGCAATTAGCATTCTCAACCTTCTTTTAAAATGAAATCAGTTCCTTTTTAAAGAAGGAAGTATGGTAATGTGTTCAGTGAGTGAGTTCTTACTTTCATCACTGAGTTATTTAATTTTAATTATACTTGTGCATATTACTGTATTCTTTAGTAACTGGAAACATTTTGAAATGGTTGAAGCCTCTCTCTCTCTCTCTCTCTCTCTCTCTCTCTCTCTCACTCACTCACTCACTCACTATATATCTTAACCCAAGCACAGTAGCATGTTACTACAAGTCTCTATCACATCTCTATAAAAAAAGATCTCCAGGCTACAGCTACACCCAATACAAAGTTAAAGCTCAAACCTCTTTGAAGCTCACAAACACCTTCCTGAGACAGTTATTTTTTTTCTTTTTTAATCCTTTGACTAAAGAAGAACAGTGTAGAAGATATGAACGGTGAACAAGTACAACTGCTTTTAAAAACACTTCAAAATGCTCTGTTAGCAGATTTTAACAGACGGACAATGATCAAGTGTCTTGAGTATTGTCAGTGTATGGAAAACACCAAACAGTTCTGCGGGATTTGGAGTGTGTGTTAGTCACTTACTAAACATCAGCATAGATAAACAGCCGCTGTTCACCGAGCCTCTGGGGACAGCCTCTTGGCTGGGGAGGCCTATTAGTGCTGAGCCTCTGAGAGTCGTGGACTATAAAATAAAATCAATAGCATAGCCTTAACTGTAAGAGTCGCAAAGATACTGGAAGAGTTCTAATTTAACAAGATTACAGATGAGTTTTTCGAAGAGGATATTTGGGGAAAAGCCATGCATTTGGAAAGGTTTCTGTTGTTAGTGTGGCTGTTGTTTGCCATGCTGCTAACAGTCAGAGTTGATTTAACTGATGTGTTTCTTTAGTGGATTTACAGGAAAGTCCTAGATGTGATCTGGAACTTATTTCAAATAAAATCTTTAAACGGAGGTAGTCAACTAATTGCTTGGGAACAAATGATTTGATGTGGTTTTTAACGAGGTAGAAAAAAAAAATAAAATCACTCAAATGTTAAGGTCCCCAGTTCAGCAGCTCAGTGTAAATATGATTACCCTGCCTGATATTCTGCTTCTCTTAAATGAAAAATGGAGAAGTCATCAAAACTGGCATAAATTGTAGTGTTTAAGTTCAACCTAAATCTGTATTTTTTCCTCCATCAAATGTCAATGAGTGGGGGGAGAACATTTTGTCATTGAAATTACTACTATGGCATATTTATTATCCTAATGGTTTCAGAAATCACGTGAAACTGATCAGTAACAAAACCTCTATTTAGTAATGGACCAATTACATTTGCGAGATAATGTCAATGAAACAGAATATTGTCACAGGATAATGGTCCCCCATTGCTACATCCCTAGTCATTTAGAAAAAATAAATGTTGCCGTCTGGCTGAGTCATTTGTTTTCAAAGTAGGAGACAGTGATCCCGTAACAAGGTTCTGTTATAATAACTCAATCTCTATCAATCATTTGCTGCAGCAGAATGGCGCAGGACAGGACATGTATTTGTAAGAATTATGCATTCCTCAGGTATAAGGCAAAACATATGGTGCCTCCAAGCACATAAACAGCCCAATTACTGTGCTATTCAAAGAGAGTATTTGAAATAAAAATTTTAAAAAATAATTTAAGAAATGGAAAACTTCCTGATTTTTCAAAACAGTTCATGTAAACAAATATTTAAAGACTTGAGGACAGGTTGGATGTCCTTCATCTAAAATACCTGGGACCACCGGGCATGGTGGCACACGCTTCTAATCCCCGCACTTGGGAGGCAGAGACAGGAGGATCGCGCAGGTTCAAAGCCAGCTGTGCTGCCTTAAGAGACCCTATTTCCAAATAAAAGTATAAAAAATGGGTCTGGGAGTGTAGCTTGGAGGTAGAAGGGTTTCCAGGAACCCCAGTACCACCAAAAAAATAAAAAAATAAAAAAATAAAATACCTGGGACCAACAGAGTTTCTGATTTTTTTTTTTTTTCAGATCTTGGAATATTTTTATGCACGTGGTGAGATACCTTGGGGACAGGGCTCTCCATAATGAAATATCTTTGAGGATAAGTGAACATTTCCTGTATGCCCTACATGCATCACCCCAAAGTAGTTTCATACAGTATTTTTAGTGTGTATGCGTTTAGATTGCCACCAAAACAAGAGGTCAGTGTGGAATTTTCCATTTGTCGCTTCATGTTGACCTACAGAAAGTTTCTGGTTTGGGGATTATGGTTTACTGAAGGCTGTCAAATTCTTTGACTGTAACTGATTTGAAATCTGAAATGTTAGAACACAAAAGGATCTTTGTATCTAACATTGTTATCTTATATATGAGAAAATTCTTTTACCAGTGTGTATGATGGGTTTAATAAATTGTAAAATGAGGTTTTTAAAAGATGGTTTAAAAGCAAAAGTATATGTAAACTTAGTTTACATTAGCTTGGCACCTAGTAGATAGTAAGTGCTCGGTAAATCATAGAAACAAAGAGCAGTAGGACCTTGTTCTTCTCGTTTACATGCATAAGCTAAACACAATTTCTGTGGTTTCTTCAACAAATTTTTGATATAGAAAAAGGGTGGTTAGTATAAAATAGAGGTCACAAATATAATTAAGTGTCTAAGTCCTGATTCAAACCAAAAAATTAAGATTTTCTAGGGAATCTAAAATCGAGTTACATATTAGATTGTATTAATAAATTATCAGTATATCTATTAAATTGATAATTATGCCATATGTGAAAAATTCTGTTAGTTTAGGAATGCTTAGAAATATTTACAAATAGATAGCATTATTTACTTTAGAATAGTTTTTAAAAACTGGAAGACAGAAAATACAACAAAGCTGGCAAAATACTGTTAACACTGGAAATGAAGTAAGGGATATATAAGAACAAACACTATACATTTCTATTTTTGATACTTCCCATAGGGGGGAAAAAACATTTAAAGCCAGGTGTGGTAGTATATGCTATAATCCCAGTACTTGGGAGGCTAAGACAGGAGGGTTGCGGGCTTGAGAACAGCCTCAGCATATAGTGAGACTCTCACCAATTTAGCAAGATCCCGTTTCAAAACTTAAAAAAAAATTTAATTGTCTAGTCATTCATTTCAAATAAGATTTTGTCTATTTATCCATCAAAAGCATTCAGACTTGCAGTTTATTTGAGTTAAAAAAAAAATTTAATCCTAGCTGGGAGTGGTGTCACATGCTTGTAACCCCAGCATTTGGGAGGCTGAGACAGGAGGATCACAGTTCGTGGACAGCCTCAGCTACTTAGTGAGGCCCTCTGCAACTCACTGGGACCTTGTTTCAAAATAAAAAATAAAAAAATAGGGCTTGGGGTGTAGCTCAGAAGTAGAATGCCCCTGAGTTCCATCTTTAGTACTACAACAACAACAAAAAATTAATCCTGATATTAAAATCAAGATTTAAATACATATAGATGTATATATTTAAGTCAACCTCTTAATATAAGTACAGTGTGTGTGTGTGTGTGTGTGTGTGTGTGTGTGTGTGTGTGCCTTCTAGCATTATGAGGATACATAGAGTCATTTACAGTTTTTTGTTTTGTTTTGTTTTGTTTTTGGTGGTACTGGGGATGGAACCCAGGGGCCTTCTACCTCCAGGCTACATTATCCCAGAACTATATTTATATTTCATTTGGAAACAAGGTCTCTTAAGCCAGCTGAGGCTGGCTTCGAACCTGTGCAATGCTCCTGTCTCAGCCTCTCAAGCACAGGGATTACAAGCCGAGCCACCACGCCCGGCTCATTTACAGTTCTTGACTCTGATGTGTGTCATAACAAGAAGCCCCAGAAAAGAAATGTAATGCTTACACACTAAATTCAAATAAGTTCTTCTCTACATTGGTCTCCCAAAAGGACTTGTATCTTTTTATTTTTCCTGGCTAAAAAATGTGATATTTGAACATGCTACTTAATCCTTGTGATACAAACTCTAGGAATGTAAAGAATTGGAGTTCAACCTGGTCCCCAAAGGCAGCTAAAAGTTCTTCCAGTAAGTTGCTTAGCTGCTGGCCTTGCCTTCTCCAGGACTCCATCTGATGCTAACGACTCCCAGGCAGCAGTTACTCAACTGTTGTGAAAGCTGCCTGTTCACTTTGCTCCCACAGCTGAAGAGGAACTTGGAGATTATATCATTTGCCAGCTGGGAGTCTGGGCTTGAGCACTGTTTCCCAGAGTCTGAACCTCATGTTTCCTGTGGATTCGTCAATGGAAAGAAAAGGTTCTGAAGTCACAAACTTAATAGTCCTGTTCCTTCAGTCAGCAGCCATGCCTGCATATTCATAGCACGCAGTACTAGAGTAAATACTCTACATTTTCATTCATGACTGAAAAAAGTTAAAATTTTGTTAAAATTGATTTTCTCTCAGACTTAGTGGACTGTTCTTCTATCTAGCATCTCTATTAGCATTTCTTACACTCATAGTAAGCAATGCTGGTCTCTGATGGTGGTTCTAGAGGGATGCTCGCACACTCTTATTAATTTTTATTTATTTCCTGATGGATCTCATGATATTAAACTGGCATTACCATTCTCTAGTGCCCAGTGTTCTTCTGGGCCCTGTAAATTAATTAAATCATTTGATATCTAACACTATCTTTTTTTTTTTTTGGTGGTACTGGGGTTCCTGGAAGCCCTTCTACCTCCGGGCTACACTCCCAGACCTATTTTTACATTTTTATTTGGAAACAGGGTCTCCTAAGCCAGGGCGCACGGCTGGCTTTGAACCTGTGCGATCCTCCTGTCTCTGCCTCCCAAGCACAGGGATTACAAGCGTGCGCCACCACGCCTGGCAACACTATCTTATTTTTAAAACTCCATAAAATGCAAATTAAAATTTCGTACCAGCCGGGCATGATGGCACATGTACCTGGGAGGCTCAGACAGGAAGATCGCAGGTTTGCAGACATACTCAGCCACTTGGTGAGGCCCTCCACAACTTAGTGAGACCCTGTTTCAAAAATAAAGAATAAAAAATCGGGCTGGGGATGTAGCTCAGAGGTAGAATGCCCCTGGGTTCAATCTCTAGCACCATAAAAAATAAGTGAATAAAAAAAGTAAAAAAATAAAAAATCAGGCTGGGAGTGTAGCTGTAGAATGCAATGCCCCCGTGTTCAACCACGAGCACAACAACAACAACAAATCAGAACTATATTTAAGACTATAATACTGAGAATATTTCTGAAATTATCATAAATCTCTAGGACTTGCAAATATATTAAAACTTCAAAAGATTTGCCAAGAGACTTAATTATATAACAGAACTGTAATTAAAAACAAAAAAGAGAATTGGCATTTTATTTTCTAGTACCTACAGCAACCAGTACACAATGTCTTAATATTGCTTATTTTAGAGTCAGTTTAACTTTTAAACTATTTTTAAAATTTTAATTACATATCAATACAGCTAGTACTGCCAGTTTTTCCTGACATGCCAATTTATTGATGCAATATAATGATCTACCTCTCACTGTTTAAAAGTTAACTATAATACATGAAGATATTCCCTAGTAATCTGGTTTATATTATTTATTTTCTGTGAAGTCCCTTTTTTAATAACTAGTAAAAAAATTGTTTTCCATTCAGCAGGTCAAGGGCTGGAAACTTAGTCATATTTGTGTACTCAATGCCTATAAAAATTCTTGGAATTTATCAGGCATTTGATAAATGTTAGCTGAGCCAAATGATCTCAAATCCTAAATGTGTACAAATTAATAAAATTTTACTGCATGAAAAGTTTTATTTTACATTTTGGCGGGGCGTGGAGGCACATGCTTGTAATCTCAGTACTTGGGAGGCTGAGACAGGAGGGTCGCACAGGTTCAAAGCCAGCCTCAGCTACTTAGTGAGGCTCTCAACAACTTGGTGAGATCCTATTTCCAAATAAAAATATAAGATAGGTCTGAGATACACTCCCAGAGGTAGAAAGCCCCTAGGTTCCATCCCTAGTACTACAAAAAGAAAAAAAGAAAATTTACGTTTTCTTTTAAGATTATAGGCTGTTTTTATACTCACCAGACTGAGAAGCTATGACATTTTCCATTTAGAAATCCACAATTATATATTACAAATACATTTACCATATCATATTTTCCCACTAAATTTCTAGTAAGTAATGTTTTAGGAGTGTTACATTCAGACTTAGATGAGTCAATGATTATAGAATGGCAGTGACTTTGATAAATGTTTATTTCCAATGTTCAAGCAAATAATTTATCAGTGTGTTAGATTCCTGGCTTTGGAATACAACTATATTTTCTCCCATAAAAATAATTTGAACTTAGAGGGAAAACCCAGTATTATTTTCTTCTTCCTTTCCTTTTCTATGTATAAAAAACCATGAATAAAAAATTTAAATATTATATAATATAAATGGAGACAAATTTAATTTCTATTACTGTTTATTAGAAGAAACTTAAGCAAATTATATAGTACCCTACCACATGTTTAACACTACTAAATACTGTTTAGTTTAAACATATTCGTGTCAATATTTTGCAAAATTATATTTCTTTTATAATTAGAAAATTATAACTCATTTTGGTTTTGAGAAGAATAGACATGAATTGTTTATAATGTGATAATTTTTTTTTTTTTTTTTTTTTTGGTGGTACTGGGATTCCTAGAAGCCCTTCTACCTCCGGGATACACTCCCACGGACTACACTCCCAGACCCATTTTTTTAACTTTTTTATGTGGAAAAGGTCTCTTAAACCAGCACGGCTGGCTTCAAACCTGCGCGATCATCCTGTCTCCGTCTCCCAAGTGCGGGGATTACAAGCGTGCGCCACCACGCCCGGCTAAAATAATATTTTTATTAAATTATTAAACACATGAATATATGTCATCATATGAATTTAGATTTTAAATCTATAATTAGTCTAACTTCTTTTAAAAACAAAATAGGTATAATAATAGGTATCACAATAGGTATAATGGTTTTTTCTTAGTTGGGATAAATGGTAGGCTTGTGTTTAAGACTAAAGGAATTTTGTTATTTTTTTATTTTGTTATTTTTGATTCTCACATTTCAAAAATCCACATCTTAAATAAAATCATATAGCCGGGCGTGGTGGCGCATGCTTGTAATCCCCGTGCTTGGGAGGCAGAGATAGGAGGATTGTGCAGGTTCGAAGCCAGCCATGCTGGCTTAAGAGACACTGTTTCCAAATAAAAAGTATAAAAAAAAATAGGTCTGGGAGTGTAACCCGGAGGTAGAACGGTTTCCAAGAACCCCAGTACCACCAAAAAAAATTAATTAATTAAATAGAATAAAATCATACATATATATATATATATATATATATTTTTTTTTTTTTTTTTTTTGCGGGTCTGGGGATCAAACTCAGGGGCATTCAACCTCTGAGCTACACCCCCTGTCCTATTTTTTATTTTTTATTTTGAAACAGGGTCTCACTGAGTTGCAGAGGGCCTCGCTAAGTAGCTGAAGCTGTCTGCAAACCGGGATCCTCCAGTCTCAGCCTCCCGAATGCTGGGCCACCACTCCCAGCTATAAAATCATATTTCAATGCAAAATTAACACCAGAAGAATAAGTTACATAACCAGGAAGTAATGGTGAATTTTAGGTGTTTCTGCCAATTATAAAACAAACATACTATGATCAATCAATAAGTAGATATGGAGTATCAATTAGTACAGGGCCTCATGGGAGAAATATGTCACATTAACGCCATTAAAGGAATCAGAGTGGCTTCGGACAGTTTTCTTCATGACAGACAAGTATGTCTAAAGAGCATTTGAAGATGAACAAGAACAACTATGGGGCCTTTTTCTTTGGCAAATTTTTAAAAAGCAATTTTCTAGGAACAAAAGGACAGCATTGAGCGTAACAAGTTTATAAAGATAGTACTGTGGTGCCCTTGTTTTTGCGTTGTAATTGAAGCCTTTTTCCTACAATGCTTTATTGTGCACATTACAAAATCTTCGGGGTCTTCAGAATGAAAGTGACAGAGTTCTTCCCAAGCACACTGGAGAATGGAACATTCTTCCTTACTCTTGGAATAATATGCCTTTACAGACTTCTCCAATAATTCTAGTCATCTTGACAATAGGAAATCATCAAGACAATGCAATGATTTTACAAAGAAAAAGAATGAGAGTTTCCCTTCTACACTTCAAAAATGTTTTATAATATGATTTGAGATTGGATTTACTGAATAGGCTGAAAGAGGAATCAGTTCTTACAAAGTGACACTCTCTATAATAAAAAACACCTACACTTCTGAATAACACATACATTCTCACATTTTCATAATATTACTGCTATTACCATTAGAACTGTTTCTAGAATAGTTTTCTGACAGAAAAAATATAGCTTTGCTTAGAAAAAACAAACAGAACACTGGGCATGGTAGCACACACTTGTCATCCCAGCATTTGGAAGGCTGAGAGACAGGAGGATCGCGGTTGGTGGACAGCCTAGGATACTTAGTGAGGCCCTTTGCAACTCAGTGAGAACCTATTTGGAAAAAAAAAAAAAGAATAAAGAATAGGGTTGGGGGTATGGCTCAGACATAGAATGCCCCTAGGTTCCATCCCCAGTACCTCAAAAAAAGAAGAAGAAGAAGAAGAAGAAGAAGAAGAAGAAGAAGAAGAAGAAGAAGAAGAAGAAGAAGAAGAAGAAGAAGAAGAATTCCTTTAATGGGTTCCATCCCCAGTACCTCAAAAAAAAAGAAGAAGAAGAAGAAGAAGAAGAAGAAGAAGAAGAAGAAGAAGAAGAAGAAGAAGAAGCAGCAGCAGCAGCAGCAGCAGCCAAAAGTGTCAGTAAAACAAGCAATAAAACATAAAAACATAAAAGGTGAAGGCTTTGTTTTTCACTCACACTTCTATAACTTTAGTAAAAGTCTTATTTCTTGCTTTTACTAAGGAACCTGATGTTCTTGTCAATAGCTGGTTTATCCAACAAATATTTACTGTGCCCCTACTATGCACCAAATATTGTGTACTTGTTCTGCTAGTAGTCAAAAAGCGGATATGAACCCTGCCCTCGTAGTGGAGGCAGATTTAAACAATCCCATAAATAAATATGGGATTGCATATTAGGAGTACAATGAATGAACAATACTGGGTGCCAAGAGACAAAAACAGGAAGACCTAATTTAGGTTGAAATTCCTCCGTGTAAGCTGGGCCCTAAAGGATGAAAAAGAATTTGCCAGATGAAGAGTCAGGAGAAGAGCAGTCCGGAGGGCATGGTTTACAGGAAGGTCCTGGGTGTTGTATTCTCAAATCTAGACAAAGCAGAAGGAAAAGCAGAAAGCCAGCTGCGGAGACTGCGGCAGCAGCCTAGGCTAGGCCTGTCACCCAACCAGAGAAATCTGACTTCCTTCTGAGAGCAGTGGAAGTTACTAAAGGATCCAAAGCAGGGCGTAATATAATGTTATTTACATTTTATAAAGATGCTTTTTGTCTACTACCTGAGGAATAGATTGAAAAGAGGCCTCAAAGCCAAAACTGTCCAGCTGATTCTCAAATCCTGCCATAAAGACCCGCCATCGTGTCCCATGAGCCCTCTTCACACACGCGGTGTCCAGCCACACACGGCCATTCTCAAAACTCTCCTGCCCACCTCAACTTGGCTGAATCCATTTTTTCTCATTCTCTATCCCTGACCCCTTTATCTCTACTAATTAGAATCTTGACATATTAAAGGAGACCCAACTGACTCAAAGTCCAGTTTCTCTGTAGAGGCTTTTTTCACTGTGTTTTTTTTTTTTTAATACTGTTACTTAATATAAAAATTCTGAGTAGCAGAAAAGAGGTCTGGAGAAGAAACCGACTTTGACCTTAACTGCTAAACTCTAGAATTATTTGTCTGCTACAATTACTAGATAAATAGCTCTCTAACCCCCATCTACACATACCCAAGTCTTGGGTTGAAAACCGTTGGCAGAGAGGTCCTTTCTTTTACCTTTATTTAAATGAAGGATTTGATTTAAATGACAATCTTCAAATTCATTATTATGTTACCAATATAAAATTATATCCACACACATGCATACATACCAAAAAAATTGCAGTTAGCTAATTTCTCTATTTCCATATTTAATAATCTTCCTCTATCATGGTGAAAGACATGGGTATGTATGATGAAATGCCCAGAAAGCTAAATGATACCCATTTCTTTTATTATTTCTCCTCAAAGGTGCTCTAACAGTGGTTTTATCTAGAAAACACAACTACCTTGACTCAGACACTACGTTTCCTATAGTATAAGCTTACTTATTATGTATGCTTTACCTACTCCTCTAAGAAATGATCGCTTCCTTGAACTGAAAATGTTCAGTGCCTGGCACCTGCACAGCACTTAAAGTACAGCTCTTCCCTGAAATGCCCCACAGAAAAGAGCAATTGATCTTACTGAATCAGAACTGAGATTCTGCTGCAATCCAATCGGCAGACAAACCATAGCCAGTAACATACCTACCTGCAAGTTCTAACACATCACTGTGTCTGAAAACAAGTCTCAAAAACCAGGTTAAAAAAAAATTAGATAGCTGGGTGTGGTGGCGCACGCTTGTAATCCCCGTGCTTGGGAGGTGGAGACAGGAGGATCGTGCAGGTTCGAAGCCAGCTGCGCTGGCTTAAGAGACCCTGTTTCCAAATACAAAGTATAAAATAGGTCTGGGAGTGTAGTCCGGAGGTAGAAGGGCTTCCAGGAACCCCAGTACTACCACCAAAAAAAAAAAATTGAAAATTGAAAAAATTTTTAAAAATGAGACTGTTGTAACTTTGATAACATGGGGATAGTATAATACCTCAAAAATAATTTTACTGAAATTATTTCATGAAGAAAATATAATCTATATTAGTTTGCTTATGAAATTTTGACTAAATGCAACTTCTAAAATGAGCCATCATTTTATTCTGATGTCCATGGAAGCATCTCCTCATCACTCACCTTGATCTCTTTCATGCCATGTTCGACTTCCAGCAGCTGGTGAATTAGGAGAGGGGTAAAAGTCTCCTGTAGGACTCGGTTCCATATTTTCATCTATGGATATGGTTTTGGGTCTTTTGCTGTTAAAACATGGCAACAGTTAACATTAATTGAATTTCCAAAAAGATGCATAGCAGTTAAAAATAAATGATGTGAGAATTCTTAGATTAGAAATAATGTACATGATGTACATTCACAAACATCAAAGTCAACCACTAAGCCAAACATGAGAAGGGAGAAAGGAGAGGGAATGGGTGGGAATTGGGCAGGGCTAAATGAGTGATGTTTGCATGTATGCCTCTACCATCTTGTAGCCATTAAAACGTATGACTATAATGTGCCAATAAAAAGTAACCACAAACACAAGTAATGGAGTTATTTTGAAAAAATGATGAACATTCAAGACATCAATAAGAAGAGCAACATTTCTAGTTGTAGATTCCATTTATTATATCATATTATACCTGTGCCTGGTTAACAAATCTGGTGTTCATTATATTTTCAAATGTTTTTCCAAAAAATTTCAGTCATAAAATGTGAACTTTTAATGTGGCTTGTCAGCTAATATTAAAATTGTGTTAAGATTATACTTAATTTCTTATAATTAGTATTAATATTAATATCATCTACTTGCTTCACACTTGCCAAAGACAATGTAATTCTTTCATATAAATTCAAAGAGAAGGTAATGAAATTGAGTAGAATAAGAACTTGGAAAGTGTAAAGTTCTGACAAGGCCACTTATTACCGTTTAATTAGTAAGCTCTTTACCATCTATAAATTCAATTTAATCATCTGTGAAATGGAAATAATAAAACTTAGTTCAAAAGAGGATAGTTGAGAAGATTAGATGAGTTACTAACTGTAAAGCTCTCAGTTAAGTGGCTGGTATTTAGCAGATACTTATTATTTATTATTGGTATTAGCCCTATGCTTAATGTTTTGTACCTTACTGATTATAAGCTATTTAATGTATTCTTCTTTACATTTTCCTAAAAAAATATTACTAAGCCTTTATTCTTAAGATCAAACATGAAAAAAGACTATTGCCCAATTGAAATCAAGTAGCACATTTTAAAACGATGCACTTTAATAAAATATGATTCATCTTAATGATTAAGACTTAAAAGCAAATATCCATTGCAAATATTTTAACACCATTTTGTTATCTAGGCTTTATTGCTCAACATAATGGTCTCATAACCTCCCATCCATACCCTATTCATCAGTTAATTATGACTGTGAAAATGAGTAATTTTCTTTAAAAAATTTATTTGTAGCTATCCAGGTAAAATTTTAAAAAAAACTTCTGAATTAATGTTACGCAGTAATACTAAATGTAATGTTATAGGATTTCTGAATTATAAATGACCTCAGAAATCCTATGTAAAGACTAATCTTTCTGAACCAATGAGGAGACCATTGCAGAACTTAAGTGTATTGCCCAGCAAGTGGACCAGGGCAGTGAGCATGTAAGAAGGACCGCCCAGTCCAAAACTCCCCCTTCACCACACTGCACTCCACTGCCATGCCTTGAAGCCAGTGTGGCCAAGTCTGTTTGTACATACACTTGTGGTTCATATCTGACTCACAACTCCCAGAGTATTAACATGATTAAGGATGGCAGTTTCTTTGCATGCTAAAGTCATAGTAAGAATGAATGAGATTTCTTTTGTTTCTTCCTAAGGTATTCAAATTAAAAGCTCAATTTTTTTTAATTCCCCTTTAAATGTAATTCTCCCATCTGTGAGATAGCAGAAGTATGAAAAACTTAAAATGAGGGAGAAATTTTACTTTCCTACAGAAACAGTAGAGGCATGTTTTTAAAACATTGTTTCTTCTGAAGAACACAGTATTTGAAAATGAGTAGCCATGAAAGATTTGTCCTTAGGACATACTAATCCAGTGGGCAAAATTCAAAACTACTATTCACATTTTAATTTTAGAAAAACAAAAGCACTTTTAAGACCTCAACAAGTCCAATATACTTTCAGGAGTAATAGACCCAATTACCTAATCATGAAAATACAGTTTGACCCATAAGTGATATAAAATTGACCTTAGTTTATAAAATACAAATATGTCTATTCTCATAACTAATTCCAGTGCAATTAACTTTCATGACTAAGAGTAGTAAAATAGTTTTCTAGATACTTAAAATATATGTTTTGTTCTGGAATCTGTGTATGTTCTTATATTAAGCATATGGATATACTTAATGCTCTGGAAATAATATTTGTCTTTATAAGATGTAGCCCAGCGAAAGAAAAACAATATATCTACAATCTTTATTCATCTTGACTGAAAGTTACAATAAGAAGGTCAATGAGAATGTCAACAGAAAATAAAAAGCAAAGAATCTTCATGGACAAAAGCTATTTAAGCCAAATCTAATCCCTGAGAATTAACCAACTTAGGCAAAGGGCATCAAGTTATTAAGAACTGTGGCCTAGAACAGGACTTTAATTTTAAGACCCAGTAAAGCACATTTTATTTTTATTTCTCATTATCCCAAGAGTGGATGTAGCATTAGAGTAAACATTAGGGTTACCCTAATACCTGATACAGGACAGGTCATTTATAAACCAGGGATCATTGCCTTAGCAACATCAGTGTTAAAGCGGCCAAAGGAATTCATTGTAAAGCAACTTTGCTTACAAAGAGATAAAAATATATTAACATATTTTCATAGTTCCTGTGTACCCCAAAATATTAAAAAGGCTTTGAACAACTGCATTTAATTTGCAAATACCAAAATAAATTCTAACGGAAAAGATTAAATGTCTGCATACCAGCCAAAACTTTTATTTCTCCTCTATCTGTGCACCTACCTGTCTGTCTGCTTCCCTACCTCCCCACTTATCTGCACAGAATGAGAAGATGAACAGCCCCTTTTCTATTTATTACCTGCTTGGTGGAGAAGACAGCGACCTCTGAAGATTAACCCCGGAGTTCATGTCATGATAGTATGGTTGGCTCGGGATTTCTCCAATCGGAAAGTTGACTCCAGTTCCCTGGGTTATGGGTGCTGAGGAGTGAAAGGAAAAGAGAGACTGGGACTGACTTTCACACTAGTTATCTCTATTCAAATGTAAATCTAATCTTTTCCACACTTTGGGGCAAGGATAATGAGAACTCTCTAAACCCACCCAATTCCGGGGTAGGACTTGAAAACTTCCTCATCAGATCGAGTTTGTACATTGCAGGCATTCAAATCATGCCCACTGGTGGCCACTGCCCCTTATCCCACCCCCCAGCCTCCTTCATCACTCCCTTGAATTACTAGTCACTACCTGTCACCTCACTAGCTTGTAGATGCCTTGGGGGAAACAGAACATGTGACTCCTATCAGCACTCAGGCAAGTTGCTTTGCACTAAGCCAAATGATTGCTTAAGTAAATAAATATAATCTCACAAATAAATGCCAAAGATTCTTATTCTATAAAAATATCGAAAAGAATGGATTAGAAATCATGATATTTTAAATTATGTGATATAAGTAATTGCTATATTAGGGCAGGTATATAAGTGTAATTTATAAACATGAAATAAACATGAAAAAACACGTTTTTTTCCAAATAAATATTCAAATTTGTATCTGAATGCTGAGTGTAACTTTGTTTGATAGTTATGCTTGGTTTACTTAAAAAAAGTTTAGATCATACTTCATAAATCATTAAAATATAATCATGTAGGTTTAAACCTTATGATAGTGGTTTCTAAACCATGAAATGTTTGAATTTACCAATATATTATGAAATAAGATTTTTATAAAGAAGTATTGTTTTTTGTACAATGGAGTACATCAGTTCAAATTTTAAAAATTTATTTTAAAGCCAATGCAGTGATACACTTCCTGTAATCCCAGTACTTGAGAGGCTAAGACAGGAGGATCACAGGTTCACAACCAGCCTCAGCTACTTCGTGAGGCCCTCCACAACTTAGTAAAACCCTGTTTCCAAAAATAATAATAATAATAATAATAATAATAATAATAATAATAGGGCTGAGGGTGCAGCGTGGAGTTAGAATACCTCTGGGTTCAAGCCCCAATACTACAAAAAATGAATAAATAAATTTATTTTTAGACATCTTGAATAAATCTGAGAGGCAGCATACTGTGTTAGAGTGGACAATCTTGGAAGATAAACAGCCTTTTAGTTCAAACCCTCTCTGCCGCTTACAAGATATATACTTCTGTTTCCAAAACTATAAATTGAAAATACAGTTATTTGAGAGTGAAATCAGATGAGCGGTGAAAAAAGCTGAGCATTGTCTTGGGGACATTATAGGTCCTCCACAGAGTTCCCAACCTGCTTTGCTTTCTCACCCAGTTTCTTTCCTGGTAGAAGGAATGATTAGCAAAGATGGTACATGCAAAAATGTGCTAAAAGTAGATGAAATAACGTAAGTTTATCTGTTTGCTGAAAGTCTGTGCATTCAAAAGTTACTGGGTAGTATCCATTACTGGCAGGTATTGCAACAGATATGAGATAGTTTCAGATAGCCCAGCCCTTAACAAACATATTGAGCAACAAGTCAGGTAAATAACACAAAACAGATGTATAAAATATATAAATCCCAGGATAAAACAGATTGCAATGGAACTGCTCAAGTGAATAGCATGATCAATCCATGCAGTAGGGTTTTAAGGACCGTATAGTCTAAGAAGTCCCTGGAAGAGCCACATGTGGCTGACACTGGACTTTGGAGAATGAGCACAATATTGAAGGAAGACTGTTCCAACCCAGGCTGACTGTAGGAGCAAAGTCAAGGACAGAGGTTATCTGCAGTGTGGAGCCCAGGCAGTCTGGTGTCCAAACACAGTGATTAAGGCCAGTTTATATTTTTTCTCCTTCAGGCATTTAGAAACTCTACTCAGAGTGTCACTGGGCTCGGCAACAAAATTTGAGAGTCCTTGAAATTCACTCAGAGAACATGGGATCTACTTAAACTTTCTCTCTTTCTCTCTCTCTCTCTCTCTCTCTCTCTCTCTCTCTCTCTCTCTCTCTCTTTCTCTCTCTCCCTCCCTCCCTCCCTCCCTCTCTATTTATTTAGTTTTTTGGTGGTACTGGGGTTCCTGGAAACCCTACTACCTCCGGGCTACACTCCCAGACCCATTTTTATATTTTTATTTGGAAACAGGGTCTCTTAAGCCAGCACGGCTGACTTTGAACCTGTGCGATCCTCCTGTCTCCGCCTCTCAAGCACGGGGACAAGCGTGCTCCACCACACCTGGCTTCCCCTCTCTTAATAGCCTCCAGTTGAATAAAAAATTCCAAAGGGACCACAGATTTTCGATAGTTTTATTTTTTTCACCCAGAGTTTTTAAGAAGCATGCTAAATGTCTTCATTATCAGTTGAGTTTTATTTTAATAGCAGACAGGTCAAGATTAACTTAAAATATTTTTAAGAGAATTTGATCAGATGGCATACACTATTGCCCAGAAGTAATCAAGGAAAGGACAAGGAATATTTCACTTCCTCTACTGAAGATTAATCAATATATATGCAGCGAGTCTCCGCTCCAAACCTCTGAAGCATCTGCCTTCTCTGAGACTGTTCATTTTATATAACATATTTTAACTTTATTTTACACGGAAAATATATATATATGCAATGTGTAACTGTGCCCGATTATTTGAATTAGACAGCTAAGTTGTAGCTATGTGTGTTGTGGCTTGAGGTATACCCAAGATTAAAAAAAAAAAAAAAAAGTGAGGTAAGAAATCCCACACTAACCACATGCTTTAAAATTCATTATGAGAACCATGTTCTGTGTGACATTGGAAAGAGAGTAGGTATTAGAAGCGGGCATTTGAGGGACTAAGAGAATGTGAGCGACCTCTCCAGCTTCCTACAAAAGTAATAGACAAGATTCAGAGACCTGAGTTAATAATAGAAAGCTTATATGTTGTATCTTTTGGAAACTTCTAAATCATTAATATTATGCAATATTTAGACAAAATTTGTAATTTCTGTTGGATAAATATGGCTTTAAAAATCAACAGTTTGCTTGATCATACACATACTGAGTATAATTTACATCGAAATGATATTTTTAAAAAAATCTTCATAAGTTCTTTTTTCCAAATCTTCTTTAAGAAGGATTATTCCACAGTATCAAGACAGCAATAAAAGTAATTTTCACACTTGACACTAAAAATTTAGAATGCATTCTGATAGTAAATGGTAGATTACAAAAAAGAAAATTAGATTGATAATAACTATGGCCAAAATACTAAGACGGCACACATAATTTGTAACAAGGCAAGCATTTGAGGACAGCAAGTCTTGGTCAGATCTTCCTGTTGAAAACCCCTTGGAAGAACTCACAGGGATGCAAAGATCAGTGGGAGGACCTCACCCAGAGAGCTGCAGAAAAGCTGAATGCTGCAGATCACATTTAAAAGGCTGCCAATATCCTCTTAGAAAAAAAGCGCCCAGGAACCCCAGATTCTAAGGGTGAGAGGCCAACCCTTAATCTCTCTTATTGTTCTCCTCACTCCAGAAGCTGATCCTAAATCAACTTTTAAGATAGAGATACTATCATTCAACAGAGCGATCACTATCCTAAAACTGAATAGCTTCATTAGCTAGAGTCAACATACACATTAGTGGGTCATATGATAGTAAAACCCTGGAGGACAGAGCCATTAACACCATGAGCCCTCAAGAAGTCAGAAAGTGTGATGTATGTGTAAGGATTGTGCTGAGGTTTATGTTGACTTAGCAAACCCTTATTTCATAAACAATGGGGTTCAATTTGTGTAAACAAGATTATAATGTGAATATGTAAAAACACTTAGGAGAATAACTTCTCAAGCACTTCAGGAACACCTATTTACATATGGAGAAGAAACTAAATGTCTGCTGAATAATTAACTTAGGAATGAATATGGATAATTAATGTACTAATTACAAATCAGTAATGTTTGTTATAACGCCCTAAAAACCTTGAAGAAATGACAATACGAATTTAAAATGAATGAATGAAGTATGTTAAATTTATCTTGTTTCTAAATTGTTATTATAGAACGATATTTTTAGTC
>NC_137799.1:59325011-59375511 GCF_963383645.1 Muscardinus avellanarius | reverse complement strand
GCTTAAAGCCAGGAAGAAAAGAACAACTCTGCATTCGTGTAATGCTGTATTTACACTACATGTATGCTTTAAAAAAATAATAAAATTCAATAGAAAATAAAGAGCTCTGCAATCTGAAAAGTCTCAGAGGCGATATCAAATTATATTATTTTACTTCTTTTTTATTTTTCTTTAACAAAAGCCACAGTAAATCACTACTCAGAAGTTAATATAGTGTTTAACCCCCTTTACAAACAATAACAGAGAGACACAATGGCATATCTAACTGTTAATATCTCAAATTATAATCAGCACCATTTAAATGTTAAACAACATTTACATAGAAAATCCAAAGGAAGACTGATAACACTCATTTTTATGGTCTACTGTGTTCTATTCTTGAAATTAAAAAAAAGCCACATGGAAAGCAGTTATTATCTTCATGAAAGCTGTCTTCAAGGATTTGAAGGACCATTAATGTAGATAGTGGATTAGACTTATTCTGCATAGTTCCAGGAGCTGTTTCTTGGCTTTACAGATTTTCTATCTAGTGAAAAAAGTCCTGAAAACGAATGTGGAGCTACAAAGGTAATAAGAATCAACATATGTCCACCCAGCTACTGCACTCAAATCTTCACAAGTGAGAATTTGCATACAGCTCACGATTATCTTGTAGGACATGTTATAGTATTATTGCCATTGTACAGATGAAGAAACTTTCATCTACCAAAGAAGAAAGTTTCCCAGTGGCTCTAAAGGTTACCACTGGATGTAGGCGTTCACACATTGTGTAGAAAACCTGATAAACACACCTCTGAAGCCCAGGGCAACCCTCAGATTCCACTTTCTTACATGATGATCGTTTTCTGAATTGTTAATTTGGACAAAAAGCAGGTCTTGAAGTAGAGACATTAATCACAGGCATTGTGTACAGCCCCTTGTTTCAATTCTGTGCTTCTTTCAGCAGAATATAAGTGATGGCTTGACTCTTTGTTATGGTGCAAAGGAGAGAGGATGAGGCTATTTCAGAGGAGCTCTTGTCAATCTGATCATTGCAGACACTACAACTGACCTATGGGTGAATTTCTAGTAGGGGTGTTAGGAGACGTGGCTCTATCTTTGCTTTCTCAACTGATCTAAACTGTCCGTGATTGTGGCTGGAGAAATGTGTGACTATGAAATAAAATTATTAAACATCACAGAGATAATTCTGGACAGAGATTGGATCTCAGCCTGTAGCCAAGGTTGACATTCTAATATTAATTCAGAATTAAGTTTGCCCTTTAATATTAAATAAGCGGTGAGATTTTAGTAATTTTAAAGTCAGAAATTCCTTGACTTTGACACTTTGATAGTACCATATAAATGTTTTTATAATTTTTCAATGTTTTCTTCCAGTTTTTAAACTTTTACCTGCATAAAATATATATGCTCATTTTTTAGGGGGTGGTACTGGGGTTCTTTGAAACCCTTCTACCTCCGGGCTACACTCCCAGACCTATTTTTTATATTTTTTTTATTTGGAAATAGGGTCTCCTAAGCAAGCAAGGCTGGCTTCGAACCTGCACGATACTCCTGTCTCTGCCTCCCAAACACGGGAATTACAAGGGTGCGCCACCATGCCTGGCATATATGCGCATTTTTAAAAATTAAAATCAAATTTTATTTAAGTAAATTCATATTTTATTTTTTCTCATAACATTACATCTTTAGACTAGTTTTCAAAAGCATGATTTTTATGACTCTATATTATATGACCATACTTTATGTGAGCATTTATTCAATCATTCCCTTATTGTTTGGCATTTTAGGTTATTTCCCAGTTTTAAAATATACTATAAACAACACTGCTATTAACATCCTCATACACAAATCTTTCTCAGCAATTCTCATGTTTCCTTAAGCTGAAGTTCCCAGAAGTAGAATTGCTGGGTCAAAGGCCACAAACTCTTTTAAAACATTTGGTAAAAAAAACTGTCAAGCTGCTTTGCATAAAGGTTTTTGCCAAGTTATATTCCCCGGGGAAGGTCAGGAACATGTCCATCTTACCACTTTGAATTACATGTCAGTAGGCATTTTTCTCTAATCATGACAAGTTGTTAGAGGAAAGACGTCATCATATTAATATTATCATTTTTTTACTTAAGACAAAACTTGGATTTTACACATACATATACATTTTTTCTTTAAAAAGAATTTTCAAAATTAGAGTATTTGAAAAAACTCACAACATCAAAAAATTTAAATATGTAAAGCAGAAACTATTAACAGGAATATTTTATTCCTAATATCAATGAGATACACCTAGAGATTCACATTTAGTCATAATGTTCACTATTAATGAAATTATACCTTTTAACTCTATCATTTATTGAGATGTTATATTACAGATACTTGGACTAAATTATCTTCTTTATTTGTCCATAGGAGAGAGCTCTTTTAATTTAAAGGATGAATTGGTTTGCTCAGTTTCTTTCACATTTTATCTACTTGGAAAACTTTTGTAGGAATTTCTGAATATTATTTGTCGAGTTTTCATTTGTAGCATTAAATTATTAGCAAGGCATACAAAATTATTTGGAAGACAATTTTATTATTATTATTATTATTATTATTAGTAGTAGTAGTAGTAGTAGTAGTAGTAGGGATGGAAGCCTTACCTCCTGGCTACACTCCCAGACCTATTTTGTATTTTATTTGGAAACAGGGTCTCTTAAACCAGCGTGGCTGGCTTCGAATCTGCGCTATCCTCCTGTCTCTACCTACATGTGGGGGATTACAAGCGTGCGCCACCACGTCTGGTTTATTTTTAATATATCGTAGGACAGAATAAAAAAATGAATTCATAAAAGGTTCTTGACCGTTTGGGAAGAAAACATACTGGTAAAATCATTTTCCCTAAAGCCCGGCGTGGTGGCGCACGCTTGTAATCCCCACGCTTGGGAGGCGGAGACAGGAGGATCTTGCAGGTTCAAAGCCAGCCTTGCTGGCTTAAGAGACCCTGTTTCAAAATATAAAATAGGTCTGGGCGTGTAGCCCGGAGGTAGAAGGGCTTCCAGGAACCCCAGTACCACCACCAAAAAAAAAAAAAAAAAAAAAAAATCATTTTCCCTAAATCTGCCTCAGAGATTCTTAGGCAACTTTGAGTCTTGTGTGACTATTATTCTATTACTGCTTTCTACTTCTAAGGTAGTTTAATATTCTTAAAACTATTTATAAGATATAATTTGATCTAAAGTTTCTCAATTGATCTGAACTACAATTCTAGAAACAGTGATTATGAAATAAAACATTAATAATTCTTTGTTCAGAAACTGAATCTTATAGTCAATATTCTAATATTAATTTAGAAATAAGTTTTCTTTGAATATGAAATGCAAATTCCTGATGGTGACTCAAGTGACCTGCAAGAGAGTCAGAAATTAAAGATGCAATTTAATGTGTACTCCAAAAAGAATCTTTAACTCTTCATATTTTTCTTTATTTACTTTTATTTGTTTGTTTGCCTATTTGTTTGTTTTTGTAGTACTGGGGATAACCCAGGAACAGTCTACCTCAAAGCTACAATTCCCAGCCACTTTTAATTCTTGTTTTGAAACAAGGTCTCACTAGGTTGCTAAGAATCTCACTAAGTTGCTGAAGCTGGTTTTGAACCTACAATCATTCTGTCTCAGCAACCAAAGTACTGGGATTATAGGCATCTGCCACTATGCCTGGCTCCTCTTCTGATTTTAAATTCATTAGGACAGTTTTTTTTTTATAGTTTACTAAGTGAGCTATGTTTATTTTTATGGTATAATAAAATAGTAAATTATACTAAGATTCTATGGATGCCTTTTATCATCTTGTCTATGGAAGAGGAAAGGGATTCCTCCCCCAATTCATACTACAACTTAAAATGTGACTCTAGAGTGAGAATTCCAAGGCTCAGTTCTGCTCTTACTATGAAAGGCAAAGGCATGTTTTCTACACCTATTTCTTTTCTCTAAAACACATAATCATAGTATTTATTTATTTGTTTGTTTGTTTGTTTGTTTGTTTGTTTGTTTTTGGTGGTACTGGGGTTCCTGGAAGCCCTTCTACCTCTGGGCTATACTCTCAGACCTATTTTTACATTTTTATTTGGAAACAGGGTCTCCTAAGCCAGCACGTTCAGCTGCTTTGAAACTGCGTGATCCTCCTGTCTCTGCTTCCCAAGCTTGGGGATTACAAGCGTGCACCACCACACCCGGCTCCATAATCATAGTATTTATAAGTTGATATAAAACTTGTAGCCGGGCGTGGTGGCGCTAGCTTGTAATCCCAGCATTTGGGATGCTGAGACCGGAGTATTGCGGTTCGCGGACAGCCTCAGTTACTTATTGAGGCTCTCTGCAACTTAGTGAAACCCTGTTTCAAAATAAAGAATTTTTAAAAATAGGGTAGATAGTGTACCTCAGAGGTCAAATACCCCTGGGCTCCATCCCCAGACCCGAAAATAAAACAAAACAAAAAAACCCTGTATATTATTTTCAAATAATAGTAATGAGGTAGACATTTCAGTTTAAGAGGATAAAAACAGAAGGTGGAACTTCCAAATTAACAAAGAAAAAGCAAAACACAGTGAATCAGAATGTAACCCAGGCAGCAAAAATAAGAAAATAAGATGTAAAAATAAGTTAAAAATAGAAGAAAGGTCAAATACATAAATTATTATAATGAATGTAAGTAGAATTAATTTTCCCATCAAGCATTAAACCAACTGAAGAAAATAAAATCCAGCTATTTTTGAAGAATATACTTAAAGTGATAGCAATAACAATGAAATAAAAGGTAGAAAATGAGAATAAGAAGTCTTCAAAGAGAAATCACACAACTTCAAACAAAAAGAAAGTAGTGTTAGCTAGCACTGGTTAAGAAAGAATTTAAGATAAATTACATTGACTAGTATAAAAATTGTTAGTGGATATGGTACAATTATATATCCCACATGAACAAACAATATTAAGAAGAAGTATATAAACCCAAAACTATAAAACACAAGAAACTTGACAAAAATACAATCATCAGTGGGAATTAGAATCTGTGAGAATGTTTAATACATCTCTTTAAGAACTGAGCATAACTATTAGACAAAGACTAACTTTATATTATGCATGTATAAATTAAACTTCATGGATATGCCCATGGAATTTAAAGGAGAAAAAGTGGTCAATTCTTGAACAAAGAGATGGTAAATTGTTAAGAGATTCTTTTAGACCATTTATTTCATCTTTGGCAAATAATATTAGCAATAAATGATAAAAAGTGACTAAATGTTCTGAACTACCTGGAAATTAAGAAAATAAACAGAGAACCAAAGAGAAAATACAAACTACCTTGCAAGCAATGAAAAATAAAACAAAATAAAAGGAACTAATTCCTTAATATGAGAGAAAGAATATAAAAATAACCCAAGAAATTTTTAAAAGAGAGAATTCAAGATGAAAGCTGAAACTAAAAGATTAGAAAGAGCAATATTTTAAATGATGAATCAAAAGGATTCTCTGAAAAGACCAGCAAAACAGAAAAAACATTCTCAGGACTAATTAGGAAAAAAGGGGGAATAAGAAATATACAAGTACAAGAATAGAAAGGAGACATAACCATAGAAACCAAACACATTAAAAGAATTATAAAAGAATAACACATACAACTTATTGACCACAACTTTGAAAACTTAAATGGGCAATTACTTAGCAAAATAAAAGTAACCAAAATTGCAAAGAAGTGGAAAACCTGAAATCGTCCAATTACCCTGGTACAGTGGTTCCCAAAATTTGCTCAACATTGGAACCACCTGGGGTTTTTAAAACCAACTTATGCTTGGCTTCCAACCCCAGCTATTCTGATTTCATTGCTTTGGGGTGAGACCTGGACACCAGTGCTTTTTAAAAGTTGCCTCAAGTGATTGCAATGTGTAGCAAAGTTTGGGAACCACTATGCTAGCAACGAACCAAACAGTACAATCAGAAGCACTGGCATAAGCTGAAAGCTTCTTAGAAATGCAGAAGGACAGGCTCCGCCAAGCCCCTGGGAATCAGAATCTGTGGCTTAACAAAGTCTGCAGGTGATTCACATGTCCTTTAAAATCTGACAACCCTGGAACAGAATAGAAAGGTGATTAAAGAACCACCTTTGAAAAAGGCACCAGATCCAGATGGGCGCACAGCTGGGTTTTATCTATTCTTTATCCATCCTTTAAATTCCAATGCTCTTTATACTATTCCAGGCCTTGATGACAAGCTTCCTGAATAAGACAGGTCTCTTATGAGCCTTTCTGAGGTAGCGAATCGTGGATACCTGAACTTGTGACCTGCTTCTCCAGAACAAAGCAAGCAAACAACCAACAAAATATCAAACACAGAAAAATGCAACTTCGAAAGCCCTAAACAAAACATCATCCAACTGACATATAGCCAAAAGAACAATATACTATCATCATTGTTTACTCCAATGGAAGAGCATAGTTCACAATCAAAAAATTTGTCCTTGAGATAGAGGAAAAAGTCACATGACCACATCAAGATGGTGAAAGTATACTGGATCTTGAATAGCCGGTTTACCTAATAACTCATCTAAGCAAAAATAAAGACTGTAGCAAAAGCCAACATCAAATTATTTTAAAAATCTGTCATTCCTAGTCTCAGCCTCCCCCTACCTCCTCCTATGTTGTTCTTAAAAATGTAATCTGGAAATAAGCCAGTCACAAAGAGACAAATACCATACATGGTTTCACTTATGTAAGATATCTAGAGTAGTCAGATGGATAGCAGCAAAGCCGAATGGTGGTTGCCAGGGTCTGGCGGTGGGGATGGTTGTGGGGGGATAAAGTTTCTGTTTTGCAAGGTGAAAAATTTCTGGAGATTGGTTAGACAACAATGTGAATATAATTAACATTATTGAATTGTTTAAACGGTTAAGATGCTAAATTTTATGCAATGTGTATTTTACTACAAATTTAAGAACTATATAGTCAAAATTATGGGTAATTGTGACTATATTATTTATATATCAATACATGTGTATACATACACTCAGAAATAGACTTTTACATAGGCATTTATGTCTATAATCTTATTTACTATAATTATGAAGTCATTACTCTCAACTTGTTACTAATATATATTTATAGTTCCTATAAATATACATATTGGGGGGATATATATTTATGTGTGTGTGTATGTCATTAGTGTGTCAGATGGAATAGGCTTTCAAATAAAATTATTACAGCTGGGAGTGCTGGTGCACACCTGTAAGCCTAATACTTGGGAGACTGAGACAAGGGGATTACAGGTTCTAGGCCAGCCTCAGAAACTTACTGTGACCCTGTTTCAAAATAAAAACAAATCAAGTATGGAGGTGTAGCTTAGAGGTGTGTTCTATATATATTCATATAAATTTTAGTAAAAAATTACAAGAAAGTGAATCCAAAGATAAGCCAAATAATGCAAACTTTATACTTAAAAGCTAATGATGTTTATTTTTCTGTCTACCTAGAAAGACCTAATTTGCCAGGCAGGGTAGCATATGCCTGTAATCCCAGTACTTGGGAAGCTAACATAGGAGGATAACAGGTTTGAGATCAGTTTTGGCAATTTAGCAAGACCCTCAGAGCAACTTAATATGATCTCATTTAATAATAAAAGTAAAAGGGCCACAGATTTAGTGCCGGGGTAGAGCATTCCAAAGTTTAATCCCCAGTACCAAAAATAAAAATAACAAAAGATAAAAAGACCTAATTTGAAGACTCATTACTCTTAATCAAAATTATAGCATACTAGTTGGGCATGGTGGTGCATGCTTGTAATACCAATACTTGGGAGGCTGAGACAGAAAGATCACAGGTTTGAGGCCAGCCTCATTACTTAGTGAGACCTCTGCAAATTAGTGAGACTCTGTTTTGAAATAAAGAATAAAAAATAGGGCTGGGGCTATAGCTCATAGGTAGAATGCCCCTGGGTTCCATCCCTAGTACTGTTTAAAAAAAAAAAAAATGTAGCAGGCTCTTTTTAGAATTTGATGAGCTGTTTTTAAACTTATAAGAAAAATGTAAAGAACTTTAAAAATAACTTTTAAAGACTTATTATAAACACTTATGAAGTTATAGTAATCAAGAAGACATTGAAGTGGTAGAGAAATATACACTTAGATTATTGCGATAGACTAGAAAAGGACACATGCCTATATGGCTGCTGCTATTTGATGGAGGCCGCTAGGGCATTCAACGGAGAATGAAAAACCTTTTCAATAAATGCTGCAGATCAGTGGGATAGCTATATGAAAACAGTGAGCATCGACCCTTACTCCTCACACCGTGTGGTATATCTGTATAATGAATACTACTTAGCAATAAAAAGGAATGGACTATCAATACCTGCAATCGCATGGATACATTTCAAAGTAATTAAGTTGAACTAAAGAAGCCAGACAAAAATGAGTATGTACTATCATATCATTTATAGAAAATTATACTAATATAAACTAATGTGTAGTCATAGAAAAACAGATCAGAGGTTATCTGAGGATGGAGTATAGAAAGGGACAGATTCCAAAGTATTCAGAGGAAAACTTTAGGTTTGGTGGAAATGCCATGTTGATTGCAGCAGGGGTCTCATGGTCTCATGTCAAACTCTTCTGACTGTACATTACAAATACACAATTTATTACATATGATTATACCTCAATAAAGAAAAAAAAACTTTTATCTCCCTCTGCAAGTGATCTATGAGCCATGGTCTCCACGTTTTCAGAATGTGATATTTCCACTTTATGAAAAGAATTACAAATAAATCAGAAAAGTTCAGTGTCATCAGAAAACATTCTGAAGATCTTATCTACTATGGGTCATCTATAACTTATGGCTTCTAGAAAATTATCTTGCCAAGCTGCTCAATCATGACCATGAAATTTCTCACAATGCTATAGTATACTCTCTGTGAATTAGTAAACAAAAGGCCAGGACCAGCAAACCGATGGGAGGAGAGAAACTTATCCATCTGAGCCTGGATTTGGGATGAGTAGTTCTTTCAGAATGCTATGGTTCTTAATCAGATACCCCCTAGGAAAGTCTTCATCGGGCCCTGCCACCCAAGATGAGGAGTTCGTACATCTCCCGAGTAGTCCTGGATAGAGTCTACACTACTTACAGGGCAGAAGAGGATCATTGTAACTGTCCCTGCAGAAGCATCTGCTTTTTCTGGCCTCGATCAGGCTCCCAGCATAGGGAGCCTGAGCCATGCTCCATAGGGAGCATGTCCCCCATGGTACACAAATTACTTAGTCTATTATCAATCTAAGTTTCCACTCCACAAATCTTAAACATATCTAACTACTGTCTCCAACCTGTTGTTATATGTCTCAGATGTTAGGTTTGTAAAAAAAAAATTATGAAGTTGGCCGGGTGTGCTGGCACACCCTTGTAATCCCAGCATTTGGGAGGCAGAGACCAGAGGACCACAATTCAAGGACAGCCTCAGCTACTTGGTGAGGCCTTTTGCAACTCAGTGAGAACCTGTTTCAAAAATAAAAAAAAAAGGACTAAAAACTAGGGCTGGGGGTGTATCTTGTAAGTACAGTGTCTCTGGGTTTTATCCCCAGTACTGCAAAAAAAAAAAAAAAAAAAAAAAGATTATGAAGTCAGGCATGGTGGTATATGCCTGTAATCCAAGTGCTTGGGAGGCTATGACATCAAGATCATAGGATCAAGGCCAGCCTCAGCAACTTAGAAATAAGACCCTCTTTGAAAATAAAAAGGGCTGGGGATTTAGCTCAGAAGTATACTGTTCCTGGGTTTAATTCCAGAAGGAAGAGGAAGAGGAGGAGGAGGAGGAGGAGGAGGAGGAGGAGGAGGAGGAGGAGGAGGAGGGGGAGGAGGAGGAGGAGGAGGAGGAGGGGGAGAAATAGAAGGACAAGAAAAGAAGAAAGGAGGAGGAGGAGGAGAAAGAAGAAGGAGAAGAAGGAGGAGGAGGAGGAGGAGGAGGAGGAGGAGGAGGAGGAGGAGAAGAAGAAGAAGAAGAAGAAGAAGAAGAAGAAGAAGAAGAAGAAGAAGAAGAAGAAGAAGAAGAAGAAGAAGGGCTTTCCTGTCTTCCTCCTGAACACCAAAAGGACATGGATATGCTCAAGGTAGAATGCAGGTAGAAGGGAGGAATCTCTAGGGCAAGAATTTAAAACATTTCAAAAATCCAAGAGTTTGGTCCCCTTCCTGTTATATAAAATAAAAATTGTAAAAGATCTAGGTCCCTGAAGAGCAGTCTATAAGTCATATGACTCAAAAAGACTTGTAGCCACTTTGAAAACCCAAACCTCCTAAATTCTTCTAAGGTCAATGGCATAGCAAGCAAAAGCTAATGAGCCAAGTTACCATACCAAAGTACTTCTTAAATTATTTGAGAAAGGGATATTCTTTTACAGTTACAGAAACAGAAAGAAAACAAATGAAACTTTAACAGGAGATTTGCTAGTATCTTTAAATCACCTTCTTCAATCCTATGAGATAGAAAAAAAAAATGTAAAGTAGGGTAGTAAGATACTTATCTATGCAATATTTTATTCTGCTTGTGAGATTCTATTATAGAATCCACACTCTTTCTAAGCATGGTGCTCACATATGCATGTGGGGGGTTGTCTTGATGCCTCTCTCCAGGACAATAAGGCCAGCGGGCTTAACTTCCGCTGACTTCAGTGCTTTTCACTGGTCTGGAGCAAGTCCACTGTATCTGTGATACAGAACAAGTCTAGCTTTCCAGCTGTGAGGACAGGAATGATTTGCATTATTAATTTGTAGCTGCATGCTGCAAAAGCAGACCTTGTAAATATGAAGAGGCAAAAGAATGTAAGTTGAGAGGAAACTTGAGACACAGGCAGTCCTTGTAAAAGGAGCAGAAGATATCTGGATAAAAAAGCCATCACTAAAATACTGCCCAGAGGAGCAGGTCCACCCAAAACCTCATGTAGGGGTATTCATAACTTTTCATCTAGGAATTCTGCCTCTTTCCATGGGGAATCTAGAAATTTATCAAAGAAAGAAAAATCTATTAGAGTAACATATTCTAAAACTTAACAAATTACAACCCATTTGCATGCAAGCCCTCTTGGAAGCTTCTCTGGACCTAAGGGCAGTATACACTAATATAATTACCTACATCAATATGTCAAAATTTCATTGAGCAAGACACAGCGGTGCACATCAGTAACCCCAGCTACTCATGAGGCTAATGCAGGGAGATTGCAAGTTCAAGGCCAAATGAGATTCTGGCTCAAAAAAACTGAAATCAAAGGGACTGGGGGGTTAGCTCAGAAGTAGAGTGTCCCTAGTTTCAATCCCTAGTACTGTATGACAAAATAAAAAAGTTTTCATTTGAACTCTGTGTTACTTTTATAACCTCATTTCAGATACCAGGAGACCTTAAGATATCGTGATATGGCTAAAAAAAATAAAAGAAAATTTTGAATAACTAACTCTAGTTCCTGAATTAGTCCTTTCTCTCACAACACATGAGAGTATTTTGAATATTATGTTGCATGTACGTTTTTATTGGTGCATGCATCCTCTAGGTTTGGAATGTCCCCCATTGAAAGCCTGGTCCACAGTGCAGCAAGGTTCAGAGGAGGGACTGGTGGGAAGGGGTGGAGCCTAGAGGACTATCTCTGGCCCTGGCCCCTCCTCTCCTTGCTCTTTGTTGCACACCATGATTTGAGCTTTCCTCCCCATGCCCGTCGCCATGATGTCTCTGCCTTGGAGCTGGTGGACTATGGACTGAAGCTCTGAAATGGGGAGAGCCACAATAATCTGTGCCTCTCACTTGTTTTGTGCCCCGCATTTTGGTCACAGCAATGTGAAGGCAAACTAATACTGGGTATAATGATTGTAGAGAATACTTTTTAACCATATTCAAATTGCACTGTGATAAAGTACTATTATCTTGTGCCTCACCTGCACAAATACAGAGCCCTTGACGCTTGAGAAATATGGAGTAGAGGAAAGCATGAGGCCACTGAGCTCTGGAGCAACTTCATAGGAAATGCAGCAAGCCGCCCTCTTCTTCATCATTGATCTGACTCTATCTCTTCAGACTCTCAGCTCATCCCAACTGATGCACCCGGTCACTTAGGATTCACTTCAATCACTGCCTCGCCCTGTGCCCTTTGCCCCTTGTCCTCTGACTCTCTTCCCATTAGGTCCACCTCCCTTGACTCAAATATGACACCCATGCTGGTTCTGCCAAGAGATACAGGCTTAGTCCTACTAAAGCATCCCAATCCAAAGATCCCTCTTCATAGCAATAAGGGTTCTAAACATGTAAGCCAAGTATACACAAATCAAAACTTTTCTTACTTAATCAAGAGGCGATATTTGACAATAAATTATATTAATTTTTAAGGTTGGAGGTGGTGAAGCAAAGGAAAGAAATTACTAATCACGTATTAGAAGTACTGACTTGAGTTTTTACTAATGACAAAGTTTATTATAACCTACATTTGCCAATAACTAATTAGGACCTTGTACAAGTCATTTAATTCTTTCTCCTGTTTTTATTAAGTGAAGAAGTTTAACTAGCAATCAATCTATAAGCATTTACATTTGATATTTCCTGAGTAATATTTTTGAGGGGTACTTCATACAAAAAAAAAATAGGTTACAGTAGTATAAAAGTAATGTACTAGAAAAAAAACCTTATGTAAACAAAGATCTACCATATAAAGCAGTAAATGTAATGGAAGCAGAGATGTCCAGCTCTGCCTGCAAGAATCCAGTAGATGCATAGAATCGTTTGGCTATAAATGATGAACAAGCATTTTTAGAGTGGGTATAACACTTTGGGCGAGAACTGAGCATATTACATGAAAGGAAGGAACAAAAAGAGCTGTTGAGCAGCATTTAAAGCCATGACAGAGAACATACAGATCTATAACTAGTGAGCCATCAGGCTTCCCCACAAGTCAGGTCTTTGTTTCACTGGGCATATTCATGGTATGTTCATACATAGAACCAAAGGAAAAATGGGAAAAGAAGAGGCAATTTCAGATTTTTGTACAATTTCAGGTGAGAAATTGTTTTTAGAGTTCAAACAAGTGGAATGGAGTTGAGAGTTGAGGGTGGGTTAAAAAAAAAAAAAAAAAAAAACCTTTCAAAGTAGACTATGTGGAGGATAAGTAAGAAAAGAGGGTTCCTGAAAAGAAAATCATGAGCTACTTCAACTAAGGGTGTCTGGGTAGATTCTGTTAGCTCCAACATATCTTATATAGTAAAGAAGAAAAAAAAAAAGACATGTCTGGAGAAAAGTAAGTGAATTTAATTTTAGAAATGTTATATTTAAGTTACCCATGAGACACCCAGAAAAACATGCCCAAAAAGTAGTTGGAAACATAGATCTAAAACACTAGGAAAGAGATCTGTTCCAAAAGTATGCATTTGGTGAAAGAGGAAAGGAGAGGAGAGAAGAGGATGCTTTTAACACTATAGAAGGCACTAAAGAAACAGGTCTAAAGACCCAAAAAAATCTGGATAAGAAGAAAAAAGAAGTCACCATAAGCAACTAAAATAACAAAGACTTCTGGATTACTAGAAGAAGTACTATTTTCAAAAGCAATGGGAAAGTTTTAAACACAGTACAGTCAACTAAATCAATAAAAACTCAATAATACAGAAGTTAGAACAGAATAGAAAGGATTTATTAGACTCAGCACATAAAATGAATTTAAAGTAAATTGTGTCAGTGAGGACAGAAGGCAGTTACAGGAGAAGTCAAGATGGAATTTTAGTGTTTCACACCATGTCATGAAAGAGAAGAGAGACAAGAGACACTGGTTGAAAGAGTTTGAATAAATATGACACATTAATTATTAGATAATATCAATAGAAAAGGAAATGCAGAAGGGACTAGAGAGAGTAAAATACAAATAAAAGTTTCAATGGGAATAGGACAGTGGATGGCTTCAAAAAATAGGTACACCATAGGCACTTGTAGAAAAAACATTTATACAATGTTAATGCAAGGGTCTAAGATAAAGTCTTGCCAGAGAAAAAATAACTTCTAAGTATATAATGTGTGTCTTTCTCATAGACACAAAAACTATGTAACAAAAATCCATTCAAATTCTCTTTTGATGCCAAAGACTTGTAACAAAGTTTACTACCTAAAAACTATAACTGTATTCCATCATAAACTTGAAAACATGTTTCTTTTTTCCCTCTTCAAAATCTTGAACTATCTATCTATTCTATTCTATTCTATTCTATTCTATTCTATTCTATTCTATTCTATTCTGTTCATCTTAGCTTGTCCCGCAGCTTTCCTATGTCATCTTATGACTTTAGGGAAATGCAATATAAAAATTTGAAATACTTCTATTTGTTTCTACAAATGATACTTTGTCCAAGAAATCTTCTTGATCTACCCTGTTAGAGAAAAAGCAGGATGAAAAAACCCCTCACTTTTATCAAGCATTGTAATTTCTCGGGGGTGCTCTTCTATCTGTTCTTCAGGGCTGGTATGGATATAATGGAGTGCACTGAGTTTTAAGAAGTCAGTTGACTTGCTCATTCTCCTTGTGACCTTTAAGGCCTTTTACATATGGAACCCTCAAGGGGAAAATAATTTGAAGTTCACACTCTACTGAACTCCCAACACTGGTTGGAAAGAGTATTTCACAATGTTGAGCTCCCATAACAGCTGAATTATAGCACTAATATTTAACCTCCATCATTTATATGTAATATTATATATACATATAGACTAAAAAGCTTGGGAAGAGCAAGATTCACATGTAAATCACTTGAAGAAAAATAGGTCCTACAGAGCCTGGTGTGATAGTGCATGCCTGTAATTGGGAGGCTGTGACAAGAGGATCATAGAGAGCCTTGGCTACTTAGTGAGACTCTTTGCAACTCAGTGAGACCCAGTTTCAAAAATAAAGAATAAAAAAATAGGGCTGTGTGTATAATTTGAAGGTAGAATGCCCCTGGGTACCATCTCAAGTACCGCAAAAAAAAAAAAAAAAAAAAATCTACATCTAGCCTAGTGCTGTGCATATAACAAATATTCAATAAATATTTACTGGATGAAAAATTTACCTGTGAACATCAGAGTTGTCTATGGTTCTTTGTATGTTCTTTGCATATTACCAATTTCCTAAGACAAATGCCTGTTTTTATTCCTAATTCTGAGCTGAATCAATCCATATTATCCTTACTATCTGAAATGTAATTATTTAATTTCGAACTCAGAAACAGGTGGGAAATTAATATTATTTGCTGCCTAATAGAGTAGATGATTGAAGAAATAGACGGATGTCTTCTCTCAGGACCTTATAGAATATTTTAAAATTGTCTCTCTTTTTTCAAATTAAATATTACAAGTAATCAGTTTAGATCCACAGTAGAGGCTGGCATGGTGCCAACCACTATGCAGGCCAGCCTATGAAGAGCTGGGGGCTATGCATTCTCCTGGCTTTTTAAGAATAATTTGTGAATAAAACACATATTCTATGAAGGCCTACACAAATTTATCTGCCTTCATATGCAAGTAGCAAAGAAACATGTTCTATTATATAAGTAACTATTAGAGAGTATTAACCTTGTCCCAAGTTACAAGGTTTTAAAAATAAGTGAAAAATTAAACAACTATGGGTCCTAGTGATCCCAAGAAATAACTACTATTATAGATGCTCAGCTACCTTTCTTAATAATTATCTAGTTGATTTTTTATTAGTTTCTCTGTTAGCTTCAATTTAAGTATCTATAAAGTCAGGGAGAGCCAGATCTCAAAATTTTTATGACTTAAAGAATGTCCAAAGTCCAATAAAAGCACATTGTTATAGCTTTAAAAAATAAAGATCCTTCCTGTTTAATTCACTCAATTATTTACTCAGTTCTGTTCTTGTTCCAGAGAGATGGTTTTTCAATATATGGCCCTAATGGTTCCTGGAAATGTCAGCGCACAAGAAAGCACATGCAACCCTACAAAACCTACAAGAAAGAAAATTAGGATGTTACGCCCATGTCATTCCACGTAGGAAAGTTATCATTAATGAAACTTGAAATAGCTTTAGGAATTTGCATCATAAAATTTGCACTGCTCTAAGGCCCAGCGTTTTTGTGCTACATTACTAGTAAAGAGAGTTACTCACAAAACTGTAGGCTTACCCACTCCAAACTGAGACATCAGCTTGGAATTGACGTAGAGACAAAAATGCGCCTTTTAGATTGCCTTATTTTCCTTGGATACCACCCATTCCCATATTAAGCAAGTGATCCAGTTTGAGAAATAAAAAAAAATCATAGCCCAAGGAATGTACAGACATAAAATATTAAATCAAATCAAAGCTAATTTCCAATGATTGCTAGTCAATCACGCATTTCCTAAAAGTAGCAATAGATTTTTGGATTCTTGGAAATAAAATTAGGTCCGAGTCTACATCTCAAATGTAATGGTGTACCCTATGTTTAGTTCATGATGGTTAAGAGAAGAATCTTATAATTTTATTGCTTAGAAGAGATTAACTTGATATCCAAAAAGAAATAACTGAACAGATGTATAATTTTTGACTCTATCATAAGCAAGGGAAATATGCATCATTTCAAAAAATGATGTGGCTCAGAGGTTTTGACCAAAATAACCATGCCATGTCCCTGGGTGCTATCCAGCTTTTAGTGAACATTAGCTCTGAAAAGATAATGGTGCCCTCAAAGAACAAAATCTGAACATTAAGTCATAAATTGTTTAAGAAAATAGCATAAAGACCGTTTAAATACTTTTATAACTAACAAATACCAAAAAGAAAACCTACTTAAATGTCCTTAGAAATAACAAATACCAAAAATCCCAACTCCCAAAAACGTGTTCATTTTGTTTGCTTGTGCTTCACTACTAATTCCAATTGAAATATATAAGTTAAGCCGGGCGTGGTGGCGCACGCTTGTAATCCCGGCATTTGGGAGGCTGAGACCGGAGGATCGCAGTTTGCGGACAGCCTCAGCTACTAAGTGAGGCACTCTGCAACTCAGTGAGACCCTGTTTCAAAATAAAGAGTAAAAAAATGGGCAGGGAGTGTAACTTGGATGTCAAATGCCTCTGGGTTCCATCCCAAGACCCGCCAAAAAAAAAAAAAAAAAAAAAAAAAAAAAAAATATATATATATATATATATATATATATATATATATATATATATATATATAATGTTAAAAATGAAAACCTTATCTGGAAATGTCTGTACTAAAGTTTGAAGAGCTTAGGGGTCACCTTTCAGAAGTTCTGAATTAACAAGGAAGTATCTCCTAGTCTGGTAGCTAGGTCTACTGTTGAAGAAAAGTCAAGGGGTTGGTTGTGGCACAGACAATTGCATCTGCACTTAAAGGATGACTGGATGGGATTCCACCTTAATGCCAATAGTCAGTAGCATTTCAAAGAGCGCATATCTCCAAAAGAGCTTGAATTTTAGCTCTCTCTTCCCAAGCTGTTGGGAAATAAACACAGGCGTAGATGGTAGCTATTTCCATAGGTTGCATATATCCCTGCAGGGAACTACCAATGATAAGAAAGTGTGGGCAATCAAGGTGATCTTTTGCAAAAGTTTGGCTGCTTCTTGTTGTCATAGGACAAGCAGCAGAACAGCTTAATGCTTCATTGCTGATGGTGGTAGACTGAATTTTCCCATAAATGCATTATGCCTTCTCAAAATACTAAATCTCAACTTTGGGGAAACAGCTTCCTAAAGATAATTAGGCTCCAAAATACCAAGTGCTTATACTAATAAAAGGAGCTCCTAATACTGAATGTAATTTATCCAAGTTGAATACAAAACAAAAACCTTAATAATTTTTGCATTTAAAATTAGAAAATAATAGCCGGGCGTGGTGGCGCACGCTTGTAATCCCCGCACTTGGGAGGCGGAGACAGGAGGATCGCGCTGGTTCGAAGCCAGCCTTGCTGGCTTAAGAGACTCTGTTTCCACATAAAAATGTTAAAAAATAGGTCTGGGAGTGTAGCCCGTGGGAGTGTATCCCGGAGGTAGAAGGGCTTCCAGGAACCCCAGTACCACCAAAAATAAATAAATAAATAAATAAATAAATAAATAAATAAATAAAATTAGAAAATGCTCTATATTCCTAATGGCTTGATTTCTTTCTAAGTATTATAAAACTTACTTTCATCAAAATTTCTTTAATAAGTATTATGGTTAAGTCCCTAAAAGAATTCCTTATTAAGCTCTAGGTTACACAAAGCAGGTTAAAGAGGACAGAATGCTTCTGAATGATGAAAGAAAATTCAAACTAAATTTCATTTAATTGTGATATTATGTATATTTTATTACCTTCTCACTTTTAAAACTAGTAAACAATGTGTAACTTATAAATGTATAATTTTCTACTGATCACAGAATTTACCTATATATTATATTTCAGTTCCATAACATAGCTCTCAAAAAGTTTAATTTCCAAGGAAACTTCAAAAGGGAAGAAATTAGAAGTGTTTTACCTTAATTATTTATTTATCATATTACATGAAACAGAAAAATTAAGAGATCTATACTGAATAGAGCAAGGAAAAATTTTAATCAAGTTTCTAGACAAACATTGAATTCTGACATATAACTATACAACGGCTATTTATCCAGCTCAACTAGAGCGCATTTTAAATGTATATAATTGCTTCTGTACATGTTCAAAACTGCATTTAAACATAACTGATTTATTAATTTCAATCAAACTGCCACCAAAATGCAAAGAATACAACCTTTGTTTGGTCTGACTTATGGTACTTATCAACTCTTTTTCTACCAAAGTTTTTTTTCTCACATTCATTATAAGATGAAGAAGAAGGGTTTAAAAAAAAACTGTCTGTATACAATTCAATATTGGCTACCTAGAAAAAAATATTACTTGGTTAAAAAGTAAAAAAGATCTGTGTCAAATCAAAACATTGTTAAGTTCGTATAATTTTCTCAACTTCAGAATATTTCTAATAAAACTTATATTTTAATCATTCATGTTTTGGGAAAGGTAATTGAAATAATTTTAATCTTCCATCTGCATAAAAAAATCAAACAAATAAATTTAACTGAGAATTATATTTAAAATTGTTCAGATTTTTTAAGCTTTGCTCTCAATTTATAGAAATATATTGTGAATAAAGAAAAATCAACTTAATATGCATTTTAAATATGCATTTAATTAGAACTTTTCATCTTTAAAGTGTAGGCTACTTTTTTACCAAACAATAAATACTTACTTGGAAAAATAATTTTCTAAAGTAAAAATAAATAACAAACTACAGACTAGACACAGAAAAAATATTTTGGATTTTGCATTTTTACTTGTATATCAATCTGCTATATTTATCTAATATCACTGCAAAAAAAAAAAATACTGGTCTAATATATTTTCATGCAATTTGGAGAAGGTTCTCCATGTGTTTCAATTTCACATTAGCCAAGCATATGAAATGAGAGATCAAACAATTGAAGACGTAAACTAAGTCAACAGGAATCTTATGTTTATAGCTTTTTTATGAACTTTGTGGCTAATTGTCAATGGAGTGATCTGGGGAGGTGAGAGGCAGGTATGGCTATTGTGTGAGTGTGTGTGTGTGTGTGTGTGTGTGTGTGTGTGTGTGTGTGTGTGATAAATATTACTGTTGTTTGGAGTGTGCTATTGTTGTTCTTAAAGGACTTTTTAAAATCAAAGTTACAGATACCATAAAATTTTTATAACAAACAATTAGAAATCTTTTTGCACTAGTTTTATGTTATTTTTCTCATGAGTAAAAACACTGCTCATAAATCAAAAGCAAAATGCTATATGTTCAGATCTTACAGCAACAAAATTACAAAGAGAGCCAAGTTATAAAAACCCATTTTCAGATCTGGAACTACTTCTGAAAATAAAGAGGGTATTTGGCATACCTCTTCCTAAAGGAAAAGTCTTACTTTCATTATTTCCTGATTCTGGAGATCCAATAAAAACCTTATGGAATAAAAATTCTTGCAAAACTCCTTTGGTAAAAACATAACCAACTGCCATCGCCACCACCAGCAGCAGCAACAGCCTTTCAAAGTAATGAATTGATAAACTATAATAAGAGTATGGAAATTTTTACTTTTTTTGTTGAGCTTAAAAAAAATAATAGGGGTTCTTTGTGGGGGGCTTTTGAAAGAGCAATGACTTTTAGCACTTAAAAGATACACAGCTAAAATACACATGTGTTCACTTTTTTAAAAGTGCCAGCAAAACTTAAAACACTGGTGATAAGGTAAATGCTAATGCTGCCAGTATAGAAGTATTTGCCACTGTGAAGGGCTTAAACACAATCACATCTTGTCCCAATCATACCTGCCTACTAGAACAAAAGAGGCAGCTGACCAATTATGGGGTGTTTATCTATACAGTGGTACCTTTGTTCTCCAACAATGTCAGATTGCAAACGTCCTGGAACACATATTTACCTGGAGGATTCTTGGCAGGATCATTGTGGCTTGGACTTCCTGATTGTCCAGAATCTGTAAAGAAATCATAGAAAATGTTTTCTTTTTCATTTGTTTTGAAAGAATTTCACAATCCTCAGAAGGACTTAAAAAAATTAAGGTATAACAATGAGGTTGAGTATTTAAATAAAGTGTCCTTTCCCAAGCCTTTTGATAGAGCTGAATTTTATTCATCAAACTAAATGAATGTCTACATATATTTTTATGTCTAAAAGAAAAATCAAGTATTAATCATAATATTCTTGGTATAAAGCAAGGCTCCTTTGAAACAAAAGGTCCAGCTACAAAGAAACTAAGGATGGTTTGAAAGTTAGGAAAATATCAAGGCCAGTCAGTAAAAATATAAAATAAAGCTGATACAGTACCTTAAAAATACAATCTGAGCATAATTAAACATGCTTTTATAAACCTGAAAATGTGTTCTTATTCAGAAAGTAAAATACACAGAAATGAGAGCCTGCTTTTCCAGGATTTCACACGCATGTATACACACCCACTCCAACAGTCCCCCAGCCTACTGGATCCGGGCCCAGAATTGTCTACTTCCCATAATAGCAATCGATTTGCAAACACCAGGAAAAGCATAAATTACTAGGTAGAAACCAACATGGCTTTGTGGGAAGCAAATTATTGGATCAATTTAATTTCAACCGTGATCGACGGACAGACTTTTCAGATAAGGCAAAAGAGATCGATGCAGTTTATCTGAATCTCCTGTTCCACATTATCCCTCATGGATGCTTCAGAATAAAAAAACCTGGAGGCCAGAAAACTGTGTGGCACGTACCTTTCCCAACTAATCCCACACTGTTGTGCTTTTCTCTTTGCTCCTGCCTCCACATCCCCTCTGCATTTATCTGTGTCATTCGCACTATATTATTATACACGTACTTGCAGGTTGCTTTATAATCTTCTTTTTATTGGTTCCAGCATTTAAGTTTTGTCTCCCCAGCTAAATTGCATGCTCCCAAGCAGAGGCACAGATTCTGTCTACTTCTTTTGTGTCTTTCTCAGTGTGTTCTTCATGGCTATGAATGCACTAGGCTTGCAATAAATGCCACAAGAATGGACGGCTCAAGCCCAGCAGCCTTCTTTGCTGGCCTAGAAGAGGCAGTTTTGAACTTGGTAGTGAACTTCAGTAAAACATGATAGGTTGTGACTGGTGACGGCTCCGTCACGGACTGCCATGTACGGACAAGTCTCTTCCCTGAAACCTTACCACTAAGATTAAGCCAAAAAAATACTAAGTCTTGGTTAAGCTGAAATATCCAGTGCTGTTTATTTTTTCATCAGAATCATCCTGTTCTTCCAGGTAAGTGATTAACATACTGCAATTGCTGTTTCTACTCTTAGATGCAAGAACATTCTGTTAGTTCTTCCTATTTCAAACTTGGTTATTTATTTCTGCCCTTTGCTGCCTGCCTGCTAACTTAGATTGAATGCTGTGAGTATAATTTCACCCTTTCATTGCATCTCCTTAGTTGCCTCTTTCTTTTTGCTCTAGAACAGATTTTATGAAATCTTAGCAAACATATTTAGTGATTCCCACATGTCCTCTAAGTCATTCCTGATTTCCCAAATGGAAGTATAGCAACAGAAAGAACCAGTTTTGCACAGTGGACTCTGGCTTAAGTCTCCTACAGACAAAGAGAGTTGGGCACTCTCTCAAAATCTTACCTCTCATTGCCAATAAATTCCTCTCTTACTTTTTCTAGACTTGAGGGAAGAGTCAGAGACTTCTAACTTGAGAGAAGTTTATCTTTCTCTTCTTACACTCCTATCAAACAGGGTACAATCTGGCCACTTTCCAAACCTGGAGTAAGACAGCTACATAAAAATGATAACGTATGTTGTTTTCCTATAACCTTGGCTATAGCTATTTCTGCCTCAAGTTCCTCTGACAAATGCCTTCCAGTACTTCTACGGCATTACAGTTTAATTTTTCAAGTGAGTCCAACCTGGGAAAGAGTTTCGATTCATGCATCACATCGACCATACCCTCCCCTCTCCATGTCTTCTTTTTCCCTCTAAAACTCCCTCACATTTATGAAAATCTAAATATGGAGATAGAGATAAGACATCACATGAGGCAGATGAACACTGTCATTGGAGGGCAAGCCGCAGCACAGTGGCTGTGGCTCTGGCATGGGTACATGAGCCTTACTGAGCTCAGGCATAGCAACCACAGAACGGCTCCTCGTAACTCCTCTCACCATCAGTGGCTAAAGTTTAAGCACAGTAGAATAAAGAAGAAAAGTCTCTTTCATTCCTAAGAAAATACTCAGCACATAGGTATCCCTATTAGCAAGCAACATCTTCCTTGGGAAACTATACTTTTTTTTTCTAAAAATTACTTTCCTTTCCCATTTCCAAAAATCTTTTTTTCTTCAATTGAAAAAAAAAAAAAAACCCATAAACATTTAAGAGAAAGCTGAGTAGACTCTAAATTTGAATCACGCATTGCTTCTTTTTTTTAATAACAATTCCACTTTTAAAGTGATCTAGCCAGGCGTGGTGGCGCACGCTTGTAATCCCTGCCCTTAGGAGGCTGAGACAGGAGGATCGCACAGATTCGAAGACAGTCTCAGCTACTTAATGAGGCTCTCGGCAACTTAGTGAGACCGTTTCCAAATAAAATATAAAATAGGTCTGGGAGTATAGCCCGAAGGTAGAAAGCCCCTGGGTTCCACCCACAGTACCACACAAAAAACATAAAATAAAATAAAAAAATAAAGTGATCTAGGTGTTTTCTGGAGCCCCATGACAGGTTCTCCAAAACCTGTTTATTATCCAAAGCTTGGGTCTCTCCTGAATCAAAACTGCACAAAGAGTGTCCCCCAGATGCAGAAGAGGACTTCCCAGGGACAAGAACAGGACGTTTACTGTTTGGACTATAAATTCTAATGCTACAATCCACTCTTAACTCTTATGTCACCTTCTATCGGTCACTGCATTCCCATTGCTGGAAAAGGAAGTACCCAGGGAATCACAGTTGGCAGAGAAACCAAAATGAACTGTTATTGTGGTTGACTTCAGAGAGGGAACTACTCAGACCACATCTAAAACCCTCCAGTTCACCTCGTAGGTCAAATTACTCTATCCTCAAAGGTTTTATTTAACCACTTCCATCACTCGCTCAGCCCCCTTCCCCACCACACACACGTGTGTGTGTGTGTGTGTGTGTGTGTGTGTTGTGTATGAGAGACAGACAGGGGACTGAACCCAGGGCTATTCTACATCTTAGCTACACCCCAGTCTTTTTTTTTTTTTAATAGGATCTTACTCAGTTACCCACACACTGGCCTCAAAATTGTGGCCCTCTTGTCTCAGTGAGCTACCAAAGTACTGGGATTACAGGTGTGCACCACTGTACCCAGCTAAGAATGATTAGTATTCTTTACTGTTGCTTCTGGGCTCTCAGGAGCTGTCATGCTTGAAGGCCACAGATACCAGCCAGTTGATGGGAATTACCCTCCCGAAGGCTAGAAACTTTGAAGAACACGGCTGCTAAGAATAGGGTTGGGAGCTGTCCAACTACACACTGGGTCTTGAGTCTCGGAAGATTCTGACACCATGAAGAGGAGAGAAGAATGGTTTTGTAGGCAGCCAACCCAAACCAGTCCTCCCTCATTCCCTCCTCTTCATTTTCCTCTTCCTTGATCTCAATCTCTATTTTCTACTTCTTTTATATTTGACTGGACGTAATGTTGAAATAAAATACATTTTGTAATATATACTCATAAAAATTTCCTGTTTTCCTTTTTTTTCTCTCTCTCTCCCATTCCTTTGCTCTCTCCTTCCTTCTCTCAGACAGGATCTTAATATATAGCCTCTAACTTCTGGGTTCAAAGAACCCTCCCTCCCATCTCAACCCCTTTCCCCTAGTGGCTGCTACCACACGTACATACCCACCACACTCAACTCTCTATTTTTTTTTTACAAGTGTGAACTTAAACATATATATTTTTTTCTTCTAGGAAAAGAGAGAATATGTAAGGTGGTTTCTAAATTACTTTCTAACTCAATCAATCCCTCTTCTTCCAAGTTAAAGGTCTTCCCGGAACTGGAAGGCCTTTGCATCCATGTAGGACCCTTACAACTTTTCCTTTGTTAAACACAGTCTCAAATGGTTCCTTTAATATCTTAGCTTCACCTAAAGAGTACCTAGGCATCTCTGGTGACCCAATTTTATAGAAGGCCCTGGGATACTGAAATTTTATATATGGCTTGTCCAAGGTCACAAGGCATGTTCCCTATCTAGGCTGCCCACTCATGAACACGGCTGCAAGAGAGGCCACAAGTTAATCCTAAAGTCCACAAAGAGTTAATCTTGAAGTCACACACTTCAGTAAATTAAAAGTACCTGGAGCTTCACCTTTCCCTAACTTCTTCCCTCTTCCTGCCATTTACCAATACTTCCAAACCTGTTTCAGAATTTAAAAAAATAAAAAGAAACTTTAGTTATTCCCATTACCTAAATTGGGAATTATTGTCATTGAACTCAATACACTAATAGATATGGTAAAAAAAAAAAAAAAAGAAGCTAGTTTTAATTCAATTCTAGTTTTCTGGTTAACCTGCTGGAAGAACAATGAAATGTTTGTTAAACATATATGATACTAATGACTGTAAGATGTTTACTATTGAACACTAACTTTCTGGTGTAAATAAACTGCAACTCTCTGAGGTAGAAGATGATTGAAACAGATTTTTCAGAAGATCATTAATGTAAGCATCAGTTAAATGAAAATCAGTAAGATTTATGGAACACCTTCTGTGTCCTAATGACTGGTAATGCTTAGAACACAGTAGCATACCATCATGCTTATAAATTTCCATTTAGTTTACAATAATGACCTTTCAATTATTGTTTTAGAAAAGAATGGAGATGATGCATCTTTTAGAAGCTCAGAAGCAGCCCAAAGAGAGAGGAATATACAATAAAAAATATAAGCCAGATGTGGTGGTGAATGCTTGTAATCTCAGTACTTGGGAGGCCAAATCAGGAAGATCACAGGTTTCAGGACAGCCTCAGGAAGTACTGAGACTCTCATCAACCTAGTGAGACTCTGTTTGAAAAATAAAAATAGAATAGGCTGGGGGGTATATTTCAGAGGTAACATGCCCCTAGGCTCCATCTCCAGTATCATAAAGAAATAAAAAATAAAAAACAAATTTATTTGAGAAGGCTGGTTTTTAATTTATAGTCATTTTGGTACAAAGAAGGGACCGAACAATATGTATATATTGAGGAGGAAGTTTGGGGAAAGGTTAATCCGTGGGACTAAGTTGTGGTTAGACAGAAGAAGTTCTGGTATGATATTGTACAACAGGGTTGCTACAGACACATATCACGTTGTAGGTATCTCAAGAAGCTACAAGAAAGGAATGTAAATATTTTTGCCATAAAGAAGTGATAAATGTTTAAAGAAATAGATATTTAACCTGATTTAAGGATTATATATTATATGTGTGTGCTGAAACATCACATGGTACCCCATAAGTATGTACGATTTTTTATTTTTAAGCATTAGTTTAAAATTTAATTTAAACCCAAAACAAATACACTGTGATACAAATGAGTTATAGGTCAAAAGGAAATAATTGACTCTTCTTGGGAAAGATAAGCAAGGGCGTGTCATAAAAGACATCAGGTGCAGGTGACCCTAGAAACAAGCTCTTGAAAAATAATCTGTTCTCCAGACCTAATAACATACTTCACTCTGCTACCAAGGTGATCTCCATAAAACCCAGAAATGATGAGGAATTACTGCTAAAAGTCCTTATATGAATTCCAAATTATCTTTAAAAAAAAAAAAAGTGTTTTAGTTTGCCCTCAACCAACCCCTGGGTCAGCCTTCAGCCTCTGCCCTTGATGCCTCCAGGTTTCTGCACAGGACAATCCCTCCCTTTTTCCTGATGTCCTCCAGTTTGAGTAATCCCTTTTGGGTTTCTTAGCAATATGGGAAGAGAAATGTAGCTCTTATATAGCCTTATATCCCTTACAATTGGGCGGTAAGCTCTGGCACATTCAGTTAATCCAAATGAAGAAAAAAAACGACTGTTCTCTAAGATTCAGAGGTGTACAAAGAAAGCCTGAGTATGGCCACTGCAAAAACATACCTTAGAAATCAAACAGATAATTTTTCTGTGGGGAAGAAAAGCCACAGATACACAGTTCCCAGGACTGAGTCTCCCAGGCTAATGGGAGGCTCAGCTCTGATTCTCCACTTCCAGAATGACTATTTGGAGATGGGAGAGAGTAGATAAGATGGTCTTTTTGTGTGTGACAGAAATTTATTTTTGCTCTTTGCTACAAAGGAAAGAGGTGTTTCGTAGGAGTTCAGGAAGCAGGCTCCTAATTTGCAAGTAAGGGAGGAAGAAGCCTTAATGACCTGTGAATATAAAAACTATCTTTCCACTTCTAGGTGAAACATATTCTAGGAGCTCATTTTATTCTCTAACACCATAACTCAGGTATCAACAAATATGAGAAGGCTGATTTGTAATTTATAGTCATTTTGGTGCAAAGAAGGGACTGAACAAGGTGAATTGTCAGGGCCCTTCCAACTCTAAAATTATATGATTCTGTAACAATATAGCTTTTATATCAAGGGATATCAGAAGAGTAAATGAAACCCGCACTGTAACCTGTTAACCTACAGATAGCCTCTTGCTAGAACTAAAATTAGTCATCATGAGATAAAGGGCCCCTTTGTCAGATGCACTGGCCTTAAGCAGGTGAAGAAATAGCCCATTGTCAACTGAAGAATACCAGGAGGCTTTTTTTTAAGGGTTTAGTACAGTCTCCTTCTTTCCCTCTAAAACATTATTCATCACTAACATGCTAAAATGGTATATTTTTATAAATATACAGCATGCCAGAAAGACTCACTTCAAAAAGAATGTCAAAATGTAAAAAACAAATTAAAACTTGAGAGATGGGATATAAACTAGGGAGAGAAACAAAATAGACAAAAACATCTCTACGTTTAAAGATAAGGAGGATCCTCTCTGGGCGAGCCTCCTTCCTTGCCCCCTCCCTCCTTACCTCTACCCTGTACTCTGCCTCACTCTTGGCAGTTTTCTTGTCTGTGTGACTGATTTTCCTGGGATTTACAGTGAGTTGGCTTTAAATGATCACAATTCCTGTTACATAATTTGCCATTTTTTTTCTCCAGCACAGTTAAAACACTATTTCAACTTTAATGAAGGGCTGGTTTGTCAATCAAGGTGACACAAAACCATAGTTTTACAATATTTTCTTTTTCATCCATTAAATATGTATTAAAATAACACAAAGATATGTGGGGAAACTGAGTGCTTTCTTACCTCTGATATGCATGGAAATGTGTGGAGAAATGGCATCTGTCTCTCCCTTCCTCCCTCCTTATCTCCCACTGTCCTTCTCTGCTTCTGTCTCTTTCTGTCTCTTGTCAATGGTTTTGGTATACTAATGGTATATTATTTGGAGTTCATCTCATTGCAAAATTTATTTAACTATCTCTATAATAGTAACTTTATTATTTTGTTAATGGAGTCCTTGACATGTTTTTGCTGAATCTGTTCTCCTTCCGCTAAGCCCTATTCTGAGCAAGAACCGCTTTGAATACTCTTGGCAGAACCAAAGCAATATTTGGGAAATAAAGCTTCCCACATATTATCAATCACACCCTTCCATCTATATCATTTCACATCTGAAAGCCTATACCTTCGGTTCTACTTTTTATTGGTTAACATTGGTTTTAAATACATGACTTAGAGAAACTCGTAGTTTTAAAAGACCTTATTATGTAGAGGATTCTTACAAATAAAATAATTTAATCAACAAGAACTAAAATAATCGAACAAGGGCCAAGCATGGTAGCACATCCCTGTAATCCCAATAACTCAGGAGGCTGAGGCAGGACTGCAGGTCTGAGCCAGCCTGAGCAACTGAGGGAGACTCTGTCTCAAAATAATGAGGGCTGGGGGGGGGGGGTGTATGCCTTGTACCTTAGTGGTAAGCATTCTCCTGGGCTCCATTCCCAGTGCTAGCTTGTGCACACACATATACACACACACTCACACACTATAGATAGATAAATATAGAGATATCTAACAAGATACACTATATATCATATTCTTTATCCCTATATGTTCTACTAGTTCCTTATTTATTTATTTTTTTTAATTTTTAAAAATTGTTTGGTGGTACTGGGGTTCCTGGAAACCCTTCTACTTCCGGGCTACACTCCCAGACCTATTTTTTATACTTTTTTGATTTGGAAACAGGGTCTCTTAAGCCAGTGTGGCTGGCTTCAAACCTGCACGAACCTCCTGTCTCCGCCTCCCAAGCGCAGGGATTACAAGCGTGCGCCACCACGCCCGGCTTTAGTTCCTTATTTAATTGTGTTTTAAAGAGTTACTTTTTGCTTAACAGGGAGATTAGGTTCTAAGCAGCATATAAAAAGGATTAAAATAAAGATTTATTTCTGCTTAAGACTGAAATTTGTCCACAGAGAATTAACTGAAAAACACAGATCGGTGAAATCTAAGAAATTTAAGGGCATGCGAGAGCAAAGTAACTATGTTCTCATTGTGGAGGACACTCCTGAGAAAAAGGGCTACCTTGCAGACATCTCTGACCAGAGAGCTGCAGTATTTCATGAACTAGCACCACCCCCAGGAAACATGGCTGGGACAACACTATCTGACTTTTCTGCCCTAAGATTAAGTTCAAGGACTATCTCCTGATTCAATGATTGAGTGAACTGCCAGCCGTTTCCAGGATCACCTACATTCCTCCCGTGCTCCTGAAGCTTTTAACCTATAGAATCCAAAGACACCATACTGGTCATTGTCAAGCCTGCTACCTTTCTAGAGTGTGTTTTCAATTAAGTAAATAAAATGTGGTAATTAAGTCAAGATTGCATAATATGTTTTTTATTTGTAATCTCATTTAAATTAATTAAGTGACTCAATCCTTGTTTAGTTTTTAAACTGGCCTAGTTAGGGAAAGAGTCCCTGGGAGAAAATCCAGTTTTCTATCTTTAAAAACAAGGCAAAGCAATCTGGCATACTTAAAAAAAATAATTAAATGTACCAGCATAATATAAATACAGAGACAAGGGTGTTAATGCAGAGAAGGGAGGAGTTTTATGGAATGACTTTGACTAAAAAAAATACTTCTCACGCTACAGAGAAATAAACTAAAACATTATTTATTCAAAACATTTCTTTTTCAATTTTATGAAGATTGCACGTTTGCTGGAAGCAAAACATTTCCAGCTGTATTTTAAGTTTCTGAAGAAAATCATAAGATTTATAATCTTTCATAAGTGCTGCCCATATCTCATAATATTAGATGAACACGCCACTGCGTACTTTAAGGAACGATTCGTCAATGCAGTTTGCCACGTGAAAATAATGAAGTCCTTTCTAAAAACTGGCCAGATCCAGTAGGAAAAGATGAGATGATTGTTCTCCTTTCCATCTGGAGACATTTTGGATTTCAGTTATAACTACGTAATATTTTTTTCCCCTTCAAAACCAAGAAACGTGCATTTAATAGTAAGGTATGTAGTGCAAGAGAACATTGGTGAAACGCTAATCTGGAAATGAAAACCAGAATGTCATCAGGCTCAAGTACATAATCCTGGAGGAAAAACTAAAAATCAAGGCAGAATTTCAACATAAACCAAATGCAATGTTTATAGTCTTATTAGTCCTAAACTTTCTCCTAAGAGGAAAGTATGGAAAAATAGGTGTCGTTTTACCTCCAAAGTCCAGACAAGCATTGTTACTCTGCCCGACACAGAGACTCACCTCTCTGCCTTGTTTTGTGCTGGGGTCTATTTATTCTAAACCCCACACAAACCTCACTGTTGCACACATGAGGCCCTTCTGTGCATTTTCACTTCATGGATTTTCCCAAATTTTAATACAATATTATATATCTAGGCTATATATGTCCAGACTCAAAACTTTTTAATATTTCACCAGCTATATTTCTTCCTGGGGACCCAAACATGTTCTCTCCAAACTGACTAGAGATTCTGGATTCCTGGGTTCCATTCCTTAACTGCAAGCCACTTGCACTCTGACCCTAAGCAAACCACTTCATGCCTCAGTAAGTTTTCTTCTTGCCCAGTCACTTGAAACTGGATAAGAAAAATGTATACGTTTAGTCTTAATCCATTCCAAAGAGTTTAGAAATAAGAGAAAGAAAAAAAAATACTTTCATAGAAATATGTATGTTTCTGATAAAAGGATGCTCTTTATCCCCTTCTAAACCCAGGAACACTTTATAACTCCAGCACATTATTTATTTATTTATTTAGCTGTACCTAGGTTGGAACCAAGGACATTCTACCCCTGAGCTACACCCCCAGCCCAATTTTAAAAAAAAGTTTTTTTTTTTGGCAGGTCTGGGGATGAAACTCAGGGGCATTTGACCACTAAGCTACAACTCCTGCCCTATTTTTTATTCTTTATTTTATTCTTTATCTTTGAAACTGAGTTGCAAAGGGCCTCACTAAGTAGCTGAGGCTGTACGTGAACCACAATCCTCCTGTCTCAACCTCCCAAATGCTGGGATTACAAGCATGCCCCTTGTTAAGTTGCTAAAAGTCTTCCTAAATTTTGCTGTGGCTGTCCTTAAGTCTGTCCTCCTGTCTCAGCCTCCCAAGCACTGGGATTAAAAGTGTGTCCCACCATGTCCTGCTGGCTACAATATTTTCTAAATATGTTTTAAATTTTAATTACTATTTCTCTCTCCAAAAAAAATTTTTTTCATCTCATTTGTCCTCTGCTATTTTCATTCTGAACTGCTTCTTGCAAACATTAACAACACAAGTAGTCATGGATCAGTTATGGTGGGTTCATGTCTGTAATCTCAGTCCTTGAGACGCTGAGACTGGAGGATCACAGTTTTCAGGGCAGCCTCAGAAAGTTAGTAAGACTTTTAGCAACTCAGTGAGATGGGGTTTCAAAAATTAAAAGAGCTATGGATGTAGCTCAAAGATTAAATGCCCCTGAGTTCAATCCTTAGTACCACACACAAAAAAAAAAGGACTGGGTTAGTGTTCAACTCTCCTACTAGATTTTAAAATCAATGGGGTCAAAATTCATGTTAGTTTTATTCATTGCCTAGCATAGTTCCGGCAAATAGCAAATGTTCAGTATCTACTATAATCACTATTTTACAGTGAACAAAATGGTGACTGAAATGCTGAAAACATTTTTAATTCCTCAAATTATAAATAAATGACCAAAACTGGTCATCATAAATATGAGTTGTTTGGTTATTTACATGTATTCTAATTTTTAAGTTTCTGCAATCTCTCTATGAATACAAATGCAGCAGCTGATTCAATCAATAACCAGAAAGTTATATTCTTATTTCAGTGTTTATAATAGGCATATGTTCCTAAAAAGAAATTTACTTGAGTATATATATATATATATATATATATATATATATTCAAGTATCTTAAAAAGATCCTTTGTCAAAGCATTAAAACGCTTATGTTTAAATCATTACAGAAGCTCAGATAAAATAAGTTGGGTGAGTTTTCATATTCTCGATTAGTTAACCAGTGTTTATCTTTGAAATTATGGCTCTTAAGTCATTGATGATACAATTCTATAAAAACGAATGTACATATTTAATCCAAAGCTGTTTATCAATGAACTAAATAACAATGTGAGATGAAAAATAACATACTTTCTACCAAGGCAAAGTAGACTGTATGTCAGCCACTCATTATTATTCCTGTTTATAAAAATACCTTTATCATAATCTTGAAGGGGGAAAAAAAATCAGAGAAGTCACTTGATGAAACAGGAAGTTTGTTGATGAGGCAGATAATGATATTAAATGTTCCAACAGTTCCTTGATAAGTTGTTCAAAGAACTTCTGTCCCTACATTTTCAGGGCAAAAGCTAATTTACCAGGAATGAAACTACTCGAATAATACATCATTGAGCTAACATTTTTTTAAAAGAGATAAAATGAGGAAACAAATGAGAAGATAGTAACTTCCGTTTGCAAATTTAAAAATGTGCATGAAAGGAAAGTAACTCAATTATATTAATAAAATAATAAAAAATAGCTAACATGCATTTTCCTTCATTTTTTTAGGAGAAGGTCAAGATTATTCTACTAAAAGGAATAATAGATTTGAAAGAACTTTGAAAAGTTTACAACCTGACAGACACAAGAAGATTTATTATAATTATATGGGACAATATATTTCCAAATGGATATTTTAAGGGAAACATTTAAAATAGAGATAATCTTGGTTAGAAGATTAATAAAGAGCCTCTTACAGAAACCCACCATGGAACCCATTACTCATTACTATAGTTATTTGAGAAGTGAGAAAAAAATGATGAGGGGAATTCCCACTTGCTACATCTATTTTAAAGAAAGGAACCAGCAGGTGCTTGTAATCTCAGTACTTGAGAGCCTGCAGCAGGAGAACCTCAAGTTTGAAGCCAACCAAGCTCAGTAATTCAGCAAGAGCCTCAGGAACTTAGTGATGTACTGTTCCAAAATGAAAAATTAAGAGGTATAGGTATAGCTTGGAGGGAGAATGACCCTGAGTTCAATCTCCAGTATGGAGGGGAAAAAAACAATGCCAGAGACAGAGAAAGAGAGAGAGGGAGGGAGGGAGGGAGAGGGAGAGGGAGAGGGAGAGGAGAGAGAGAGAGAGAGAGAGAGAGAGAGAGAGAGAGAGCGAGCCAAGCTGTGTAGCATGTGCTCAAAATCCCTCCCATCTTGTCATGTTACTCATTTTATCTTTAATAGAGATTCAAATAGACTCCTTATGATTCCAAAATCTCTAAGCTAACTCCAAAAAGTATGAAAAAGAACAAGTTTCTGCATAATGTCCCATCCATATGTCTTAACCCTGAATGGTATCAAACCTATGTAATCTTATACATCAAAATGTCTTCCAGATGTGACAAATTTTAACACAGACCAACTTCAAGCTTTTTTACTACAGACTCATCTCCCATGCTCATAAAGATTATTTCATTGCACATAACATTACATATGGCTAATGTTCGAGTCTTCCAAATTGGTTATCATGCTGCCCTTTCAAAGTTGACATGGCCTTCTAATAAAATAAACTGTGCTGCATACCCAACCTCCAACAAAATCATCAAAGAAGCAAGAATTCACACCGTTATTTCCAAGTTGTACATGATGCTTGATTATAAGGAGAGTTGAATTTTTCCTTGTGTACTCTTGGTAGCTCCAAAAGATGGAAAAGGGGAGGGGGAGATTGTTCATAGTTTTTTGTCAGAGTTAATTACCGTAGTATCAATTCAAGTCTGCCAAATATTGGTTCAGGTCTTACAGACTGGTTCTAATTAGAGAAAAATCAAATACTTCTTGATATTTAGAACATATTAAAATTTGAAAATTAGCCAACAAGATTATTCAAAAAATTTCTAAAGAATCCAATAATCACACTACAATGAAAAGTCATAAACTAAAATTTTCAGGTAGGCCGGCCGTTGTGGCACACGCTTGTAATCCCAGCATTTGGAAGGCTGAGACAGGAGGATGTGGGTTCACGGACAGCCTCAGCTACTTAGTGAGGCCCTTTGCAACTCAGTGAGACCCTGTTTCAAAATAAAGAATAAAAAAATCTGGCTGGGGGTGTAGCTCGGAGGTTCTGGTACTGGGTTCCATCCCCAGTACTGAAAAAAAAAAAAAAAAAAAAAACTGGTGTGATTAAACTTTGGATGCTATCATGCACACTTAATCCCCTCTCCAAATTAATATTTTCTCTGTACTGTACTCTTTATATTTTCCCTGTACTGTACTGTACTCCTCAAATGAAAATTGCCTTGGAGTGGAAACTTGCCCCAGACCCATCTCTTTACTCTTTTCCTGCAAACTCTCTTTCCTAGCTCCATTAACAACTGACTTCAGACTAGGCTCGACCAGTGGGCGGCAATGATGGGTATGTGTAAGTTTGGGAGGCAAAAAAAAAAAAGGAAATGGGGAGACATTTCCGCCCTCCTCTCTGCCTGAACTGGTGCCTACAAATGATGGCTAGTTCTCCCTTTGTGATTCTCCCTCCCGCTGCACAAGTTCCTCTCTGTGTGGTCTTGTAGGGCAGCTCCTGCTCAAGGACTCTAGTAACTCTTTTTTCTTGACCCCAAAGCCTACCAGTGGTAGTAGAGTCCTTTTGATGCTGATGTCTGAGCTGCCTCATGCATCTATGAAATTTCAATCTTTCTAGCTCCATTGTAACTAGTCCTGCCTTCTGTTGGATTATCTGTATCTGGTAAGAGTTGTTTCTTGACTCTGACAGATCCTTGTGTTTTTTGAAGTTCGACATACCCATCACTCTAAAATAAAAGAGTTAGATAATATGAGTAATACCGTTTAGAATATTATTAAATTTCAAATAATAAATTAAATTTTGAAAGGGGGTGCTAGGAATGAAACCGGTGGGGGGGGGCATTCTACTTCCGAGCTATACTTCCAGCCCAGTTGTATTCTTTTATTTTGAAACAGGGTCTTGCTAATTTGCAGAGGGCCTAAGTTGTTGAGGCTGATCATAAACCTGCAATACCCCTGTCTCAGGCTCCCAAGAACTGAGATTAACAAGCATGAGTCAGCAGGCCCAGCTTGATTCTCATGTTAAAAGGTGAGAAAGCACTGCCACCACTCCGTCCTATGAAACCTTACACCCAAAGCCCTCTGTGACACATGATACTATTATGCAAAGGTAACAAGTTTCAAAAATTAACTAATTTTCAATGCAAAGCTCAAAATAGTCTCCCAGACCTTCTGATAATCCCACAATCCTTTTAGATACACTATTTCTTCCTTTAGCCACCTCACTTTGTCCAACATTTAACAAGTTGCATATAGAGGAATCTTTCCTGTCTATATGTTTTCCTATGTATATGACTAATACTCTTTGCCAGGAGCAATTATGAGTTAGATTTTTTTTTAAAATGCTACGCATTTACTTATGTCTCATCATATAAACAACTTTAAAAAGACTCATCAATTGTCTGAGTAGCTGTCTCATGCAGAGATATCCAAAGTCTGTCTTAAATATACACCATGTACACTGACAGAAAAATGCATGCCTGAAAAGTGAAATAATTTTGACATCACCATTTTCTTTGGTAAACAGTTCACCAGACCTCACTTGATACATAACATTTTCACATAAAACATTTTAAGTATAGACAAATGGATTTTTTTTCTATTAGAACTGTATGATCCACGATACCTTACTAGAATACAAAAATAACAGTAAAATATTCATGACTGTATTCATAGGAAAGTATATGAACTCATAGAACCAAAACTTTCCCATCACAAATTTATGTTGGTTTTTTTGGTTTTTTTTTTTTTTTTTTTTTTTTTTTTTTTTTTTTTGGTGGTACTGGGGTTCCTGGAAGCCCTTCTACCTCAGGGCTACACTCCCACGGGCTATACTCCCAGACCTATTTTTTAACTTTTTTATGTGGAAACAGGGTCTCTTAAGCCAGCGAGGCCGGCTCCGAACCAGCGCGATCCTCCTGTCTCCGCCTCCCAAGCGCAGGTATTACAAGCGTGCGCCACCATGCCTGGCAACAAATTTAAATAGTACCAACACATGTGATGTTTAAACTGTGCTGGATGAGCCGGGAGTGCGCATGCTTGTAATCCCAGCATTCGGGAAGCTGAGATGGGAGGATCGTGGTTCGTTGACAGCCTCAGCTACTTAGACCCTCTGCAACTTAGTGAGACCCTGTTTCAAAATAAAGAAGAAAAAAAAATAGGGCAGGGGGTGTAGTTCCAAGGTCAAATGCCCTCGGGTTCCATCCCTAGACCCGCAAATAAACAAACAAACTGTGCTGGATATCAGCCCTGCTAGAGGGAACTGACAAAACAGAAACATCCAGTATCCATTCCCGTGTTGCCATTTTCTAACAGAGCTCTTAATAGGATAACACTGGGGCTTGGTGTGCACACTGGGCCACCAGCATTGCACTGTGCTCCCGTGTCCCTGGACTTCCTTCCTCAATTATTCTGAACCCTCCCTCAAGTTTTATTTGTATGTCCCCTTTTAAATATTATTGTTCTATCATCAAACATATAGAGATTAGAGATTATATCAAAATGAAAACTGATATTTATCAAATTTTTAAACTCAATTCTGAAATCTATTTTAATCCATCTGTATAAGGGAAAATTTGTCAATTTAATTCAATAAATGTTTATTGCAAAGAGAAAATGCGGTATACTCTAAGTAGGCATAAAATGGGCATAAAGTAAGTTTAGCAATAACTTGCGCTTTCTGGATTTGACAACCCCTTTTTTCCCAGTGAGAAAACTATAGTGTGACATAAACTAAAAGAAAACCTCCAAAATATGAAATAGACATAGTGCAAAGACATTTAAAAACATAGAAATCATGCTGAAACCACAGACAGAAACAGCCTTTGACTTTCCCTGGTAATGAGGAGTAGAACACAGAGCTCTTAACGCTAGGGAGAAAGTTAATCCAAATGCTAACCAGTGGTTTTATTACACACGTACACATACATACTATTTGAAACTTAAATTTTCATATACGGTACAATGAAAAAGACAGTAGATACTAAAAATTATCCCAGGTCTTCCATCATGTTCTATATGTGTGCATTGTGATTTAAGAGCCATGAGAAGGCAAATGATATGAACTGTTTACATTATATTATGCACATAACTGAAATTGTAACAGATGTAACTGGCCCAAAAATAGGTTTAAAGAGGTCCCCTCTTAGAAATGGGCTGATTAATACAAAGCCTCCATCCATTTACATATGTCATAGCAAATAAACAGAAAAAATGAGAATTAAAGTGTTTAGAAGAAAATGTTTGTTTTTAATATTGGAGGTGCATTGTAAAATCTCAACCTTCCCCCTCTCCCCTGCCCCTGAAGGTTAAATTTTAGTATGATATCCCCTAAACTGCTCTAAAATGTGTTACCCCCTAATTTGGAAGGTCATTTCATTCTTCTAGGCCTTTATAAGTCTTAGTGTGTTGGCTGAGAATGTCAATGAGGGTCCAGGAAAAACTAACTGGGATCTCTCTCTGCCTGTGAACTGAAACCATTGACTTTCAAAGAGGTAAAGAATTTTTGGCACAAGTGATTGAGGCAGAATTTAAACCAGTCGAGACAGCAAGGTGAGACCACTGCTCCCATCCCTGGCCCACAGCTCCTAGACCTCTTGCAAGTTGACACGGTGATGCACACCTGTAATTCCAGTACTTGGAGGCTGAGCCAGGAAGATCACGGGGCTGAGGACAGCCTCAGCAAGGAGTGAGACTCTCATTAACCTTGTGAGACTTTGTTTCAAAATAAAAATAAAAATAAAATAGGGCTGGGGGCAAAATATCCCTGAGTTCAGTCCTCAGTGCCAGAGGAAGGAAGGAAGGAAGGAAGGAAGGAAGGAAGGAAGGAAGGAAGGAAGGAAATGAAGCATACACTTTTTCATCTTTTTGACAAAAATATTCCATTTCTTACCAAACTAATGAAATATAGAACAAAAATCCAAGTAATTTTGGAAGAACATGAAACAGAAGTAATCCCAAAGAAAAATATAATTTCTGTTTTTACTTGAGAGTCTACAAATCATCAGACTTTTACTGCACTGCTGCTTCGTTTTCACTTGTTCAGGTTTGTTTACTCAATGGCAGTATAAATGGCTGCCATGAAGTCCAAGTTCCAGACTCAACACGAATGTGAAACTGCAGTCCCCCTGCCCCCAGTCTGGATCCCAAAGCTAAAGCTTCCTCCTCCCAGGAGCTGCTATTCAAAGCCACGGAGTGATTGTGAAGTGACAACCCCGTTCAGCTTCCTTTCACTGAGCAGGATTCTGCTGTGGCATTGTGGATATGGCAGGCCACACCATGAAAACCAAACCACAACAGAAAATACCAATGCAGATAAAAGAACTCCATGAGGGCCTATGGAAGTAAATGGGGGCAGGTAGCTTCAGAAGATGTTTTTAAAACTTCCCTTTGTAATAAAAAATTCATTCATTCATTCACAATAATAAAAGAAGAACTGAAAATTATCTTATAATTATTATTTAGCAGTTATAAAAATGGAGTTATCAGCTGGTACAATCTAATCACCTGGTAGAGTACAGGACACATTGCTCAGCCCATTCCCAGGGCTATCAGTGCTCCCGCATGATGGACGCCTTCTCTCAATGTTATTTTAGCAACATGTGCACATTGGGTGAACTTACTTTCTTTCTTTCTTTCTTTCTTTCTTTCTTTCTTTCTTTCTTTCTTTCTTTTTAACCTGTTTACCTGGGTTGGTTTTCAGCTGAGCATTCATTAAGCATTAAGACACAAGGAGAGATGCAGTGATGATGAGATAGTCTCAGGGCCATTACTCCTCCCAGGAGTCTCAGGGGAGGATCTATGATAAGTGGAAGATAGAGCCCTTGACCTCTGCTAATGCCAAGAAACATGAACTCACCCTATTACCAGTCTAAGAGAGAGTTTTTGGAAACGATGTATTTTATAATCTGCCTAACTTTTTATTTCTTTCTACTAGAAGAGCAGGTCTGATCAAATTGGAGGCTCTTCTGACAGGTCAGCTCCTAGTTTGTGCTTTGAAGGGGATTCTTATTCCAGGGAGGGAATGTAGCCATTCCCAGTCCTCCCCAACACTGGACACTTGAAGACCCCATAGCCCTGCACCAAAATATGTCACCTTTAACCACAAAACAAAGAACAATAGTAATTAAGAACATCAAGGTAATTGTGTCTGCTCCCCAGAGAATGTGTCCTCCTAGGCTCCTTGAAATCAGTTGGAAGATTAGCAATTCTACTCCCAATTTTCCTATTTCCACTAAAAAGAAGAAAGAGAAAGGAAGAAAAGAAGGAAGGAGGGAAGGACCCTAAGTTCATTGTACTCATTCTCAGAATGATGGAGTCTATACGTGAAACAAACAAAAAATAAGACTGCTTGACTAAGTTTTTTTTTGTTGTTTGAAGTTTAAGCAGAATAACAATCTTTGACCAAATGTGTGGTCAACCTCATGAAATTTTTAAAAATTCATAATTATGAATGTCATTTTTCATTTGCCCTTCACTAATAGTAAAGAAAACTGGTAGTTTGAGTCCAAACAATCAGAAACGGGTAAAATCTGTTTCATATATATTGCAACAACTAACTATAATGGGACTCTTTCTTACCTTCCATTGGAGCTAAGCAATAAAGAGGGCAATAACACCTTCACTCTTTTCAAAGTACTTTCACCCACATTATTCTGCAATCCCAAAGAGGCTGTGCTTTATTTTGAAACTTTACAATGGCCAGGAAAGAATGCAGCTTGACAACTTGCAGAATAAAAGGAAACCTTGAGTTTCCCTTGCAGTTCTCTTACTGACTTTCCCTGTGACCTCAGAGATGCCACTTAGCCTCTCTCTGCTCCGCTCCTCTGTCTCAAAGAAGCTATAATAAAACTTTTTCTTAATATGTATTCCAGTCCCCTGGGGTATTAGAACAATGAACCTGATAGGATGCCTCTAACACACTTTGATCTCTATAGGGAAAGTTGCCATAAAAATAAAGACATTGTTGTTATTATTCTAATTGAGTTATTTGCAAACGATCTTCTTGATGGAGCCCAGCCCTCAGATATAGAAAAGAAAATTCTGCCAGTCCTCTAGGGTACAATTGCCTCATGGCAATTACACCCATAACCACATTTCCTTATTACGGTTATAAAAGACTACAGTTCAAGGGGAGGCAAAAAGGGGGTTTAAGAAAAAAAATATGCTGTTTCTTCTCCATAGAAGATGCTGAAGTTGCAAATTTGGAACCCAAGGCTATAGGTAAACTCTGACAGAACATGTGTTCTAAATTAGTGGAGCGTTTGTTAGTCATGTCAGAAAGTCAGAGGTGTCCCTGAGGCTGCGGTTTTCAGCAAATTTTGGAAATAAATTGGGAAAAAATGGCAAAATCACAAAGGTAACTTGGGCCCAACTCTATAAATGCTACGAAACAACGAAAAAAGTTTGCAGCTAGACCATTCTCACCACAAAGATTACATATCACAAAGCACAAAAGGCATGCCAGAAAATTAAACCGAGCTAAGGAAAAAAGTGCTGTGGACAATTTCACACACAAAGCCAAAAGGGAGTATCAGAGCTCTGCTGAATTTTCCTTGAGTCTTCAAATAGAACATACAGCTTCCCTTTGTCTGTCTGTTTTGTTTTTCTTTGTTTTCTTTTCTTTTTTTCTTTTTTTTTTTTTTCAGCACCCGGGGACTGAACCCAGGGGCATTCTACCTTCAGGCTACCCCCTTAACCCTATTTTATTTTAAAACAGGGTTTTACTGAGGCTGTCCTCCAACCTGAAATCCTCCTATCTTGGCCTTCCAAGTACTGGGATTACAGGCATATGCCACCATTCCCAGAAACTCCCCTTTATTAAATACCAACAACCATAGAGAATTTAAGTGACTAGTTTTAGTCACTTTAAAAAGTTCCATATTCCTCAAATGTAAGGAATAAAACTGTGTTGCATTAAAATATTAGAACCCCATGCTGGGCGTGGTGGTGCACGCTTGTAATCCCCGCGTTTGGGGGGCGAAGACAGGAGGATCACACAGGTTCAAAGCCAGCCATGCTGGCTTAAGAGACCCTATTTCCAAATAAAAATATAAAAATAGGTCTGGGAGTGTAGCCCGGAGGTAGAAGGGTTTCCAGGAACCCCAGTACCACCAAAAATATAAATAAATATATAAATAAAAATAATAAAATATTGGGACCCCAGGAAGTATAGCTCAATGGTAGAGTACTTGGCTAGTATGCTTAGGGGCCTGGGTTCAATGTTCCTAGCCCTGAAAATAACAAAGAGGGGGGGAGATCCAGAACTTTGTATTCAAAAAAGACTTTATTATGCCTCCTAAGAGCCATACTACATATGACTACTGGGAGGGGGGCCTTCTAGAGTTGCTTAGTACACAACTGGTGGTGCCCCATGCATCATGAGAAAGATCCCACAGAAAGTCTCAAAATTTAGGGTTTAAATCAGGGTTGATTATATAGAGAAAGTGTCGCATACTATTAGTTTTCTTTTAATTTTTGATCATCCAAAAAGTGTTCAGAGTTCATGGTGATCTGCATACAATCTAAAGAGTTAAACTAAGTAGGAGGTATTCAAAAGAGATCCATTGAAAAGGACACGTGGCACCGTTTTACTGTGTCCTGACCATGCATGTGACTTGCCGGTCATCATATCTCAACAGTAACACATCCAGGCCATAAACTGTAGTGAGTGTCAGAATGGTCTGAGATGCTGATTAACAATTCCCTCCCAATGACTGGCTCACGGAGCGATACCAGGGCCAAGCAAGTAGCACTCCCGCCAGCACCCCAGGTAACTCGCACGTTGTAGTCAGACCAAGTACAAGGGACTTGGCTGCTGACACTCGCTCACAGCCGCCCAACTGGAATGCAAAAAGTAGTGTGCAATAACAGAACCCTAAAAACAAACAAGCAAACAGGCAGGGCCCCTGGCCAAAACCCATCTCCACTTTTCTCTCTCCCTGCCATGCGATGCACTGAGAGTCAGCTTTGGCCAAAAATCACATGTATGTAGCGAATCCTAAAAAGCAACTAAGTCCAGATCCACATGGAAGCGTTCTGAACCCTATCACACTTCACAGAGCTGTAAATAGAATCCTACTAGACACAGCATACCCAGACTGGCCAAGGCAGTCTCTGGATTCTGTTGCTTTATCCAAGTGATCCAAGGTGACCCGAAGTCCCACGCCGCATGTTCACTCGTACAGTTTTCTCCAAGTCGAACACAGAAGGATTAAAAAGAAAACACAAATATTGGCATAGGTGACCTGAGGTTACTTGACCTTTCCGAAGGAAGATTTTTGGCAACTGTCTCCTGGCAGCTCCCTGGAAGGCAAGGCCAGTTACACAAAGAGGAAGACAGGAAGCGGGGAGCTGGCCATGTGTCCTTGGCAGGGAGCAGTGCGGCGGCGGGGTGAACCACCTCATCCCTGCCAAACCAGAAACAGTGGGGAAAGCCCAGCTAATTGGCAAGTCACAGCCGGCTACAGTGTACGTCTTCCACTTTAAATGCCTGATAAAGTTAAATGGGATGCCAGACGCTAATCTACTTAAAGAGGATCACCCTTTACTTTGGGAAACTTAATTTGCTCCTGTTTGTGCTGTTTCCTTAAGGAAGTGGTAAGGCAGCATCTTAGGATGGCAAGGTCTGGAAAGATTTTAAAAAGTAAAGATGTTCTGGAGTCTAATTACGCCTATGCACAACTCGCTTTCTGAAAGGGCTATATATGTATGTGTACATGTATATTTGTGCTTTTGATTTTAACGAACAAGCCTTCCACTTGCTCATTTATTTTCATTCAAAGGAAACTCCAATGTCAACATTGCATGTTGAATATGGACTTCAGTCCATTTGGAGGCTTCAGGCATTAAAAAAAAAAAAATCACAAACCTCTTGAAGATACCCAAGGAGGCCAGAGAGATGCTCCCAGTTTCCAGGCAGCTATTGTTTTTACTTACACATTCGTTGGCTCGATCAGAATTGCTAATGTAATTCTGTATGAACTAGCATAACATCACCACTTTCTAAGTCTTTTACTGCTAAAATGGGGAATCAGACAGGGAGAGGGGTTGCAGAGGGGATTGTGCAAATAAACTGTTCCTCACTGCTGCTGCTAACAGGGTGGATCCAGGGACCTGGGGCCTGGAGCAGTATTTTCTCCCAAGGGGAATATCTGAAGGCTTGGTAAGAGCAATTAAAGGAGTGTGCTCAGTGATTGGATACATTTCCTTTTATTTTTCTATAAAACTGTGCCTTTCCCAAAACTCGCACCAAATTTTCAAGGCAGCTTCTGCTTCTTTTAATATAGCAGACAATGATAAAATTGGATGAGAAAGGAAACGCAAATTTCTTCCTCAGAATTGAGAAAAGAGATTACACAAAAACATAATCCATTGTTCTCTGCCAGCAATTTCTTACGGTCCATAGAATATGCATCCTTTAAGAAACCAGGGACCCCAAAACGGCTAAATCTGTTTAGGTAAAGTCACACTGAGAAGTTAAACACAGGCAAATCTCAAATCCTGTCAGGTCTCCATCTAAGATGAAAAATAATATTCCTTACACCATCACCAGGGCTCAGATCAGTGCGTCTAGGTGTGTTTTAATCCCACAATAACTATTCCTATAAACCACAGCTTGTCCTGACCTTCCCAGACTCCACCTAAACACTCTGGACTCCAAGGATCCCTGACTTAGTAAAGTTCTCCTTCCTTTTGCCTTTAGGGCACCACTTCTTTCTCCTCACTTCTGTATCCACTCAATTCCCAGGCCTTCCTTTCTGAGCTGCTTTATAATCTTGACTCCTTCTCTCTTGTTGATCCTTTAAATATTGGTATCCTCTAGGACAATCCATCCAATGGCCAAAAAAAGAAAAAAACTCAACCAGTTCCACATTTACAAATATTACTCTTTTTTTTTTTTTGAGGATTCTGACTCTCTGCATCTAACCCTAACCCACCCTCTAGACATGGCTAGTAAATACACAACCTCTACCCACTCCCAGTCCTCTCACCCCATTCTTATCTCAGTGGTTTTTGTATCTACTCCATTCCCAAGCTGAAAATTCATGTATGCTAGAAACTCCTCCTTAAAACCTCACACCCAGTTGTTGACCCAGACTCCACCTTGCAGGCCTCATCTTCATCCTAACAGCTGCTTAATCCCTTACTGATGATCTTCCCTGCCTCTTACCTGACAACAGTCTCAGCCTCCCAAAGCCACTGTGATTCATTCCTCATGCTGTAACCAGACTCCATCCTTTGCACAGCCATCAGGAACACACCCTCACTCCTTAAAACACTCCCTGGCTCCCTGCTGCCTGGAATAACCTGTAAACTCTGCAATATAGCATTCAACGCTCTTCATAACCGGGCCCCAGCCAAGCCTCATCTCTCACTGCAGCCATCAGACAAACCACCACCTTTACCCTTCTCACACCCAAATCCAACTTCCCAACACTTTTACACCCTCCTTGAAACTCCTAAAATAAATTGTGAGATTGCAGGTCTCTATGCCTTTACTCATATGTTTCTTGTTCTTTTCAATTTTTTATTGGTGCATTGTAGTCATATATCTTAATGGGGTTCGAGATGGTAGAGGCCTACACGCACACATCACTCATTTAGCCCTCCCCCAATTCCCACCCCCTTCCCTCCCCCTCCCTTCTTCTCATGTTTAACTTAGTGACTGACTTTGATATGTTTGTGAATGTACATCATGTGCATTAGGGAATTTCTCTTTTCCCCTTTCCCATCCTCCTCAGTTAGCTTACCTTATTTGCTCCTCTAAGATTTCTCCTTCTTTACCTAGAGTTCCTCCTATGACCCTTTTTTTCCCCTAGCTTCCACATATTAGGGAGGGCATCTAATTTTTTACTTTTTGTGACTGACTAATCTCACTTAGCATACTATTCTCCAGTCCCATTCATTTCTCTGCAAATGACATATTTTTTCTTTTTTATGGCTAAGTAAAATTCCATTGTGTACATGTCCCATAGCTTCATAATCCATTCATTTGTTGATGGACATCTTTGCTGGTTACTCATCTGGTTCTTATTCTTGAAATATCCCTTCTTTGATGCTACACAAACTCCTAATTCATCTTTCAAAGCTCTTGCATGCCATTCATCTGTTGCATTCTCCCTGGACCTTACTTTGCCTCCACCTAACGAGGCCATCCCTCACAGGTGACATCACTTGCTCCTGCCTCCAAGGTAAGACTTTACCACTGCACTGTGCTTGGTTATTTGTATAGGTATTTTTCCCTCCAAGATTGTGGCTTCCTGTTTCCTAACCTACCTTGCATAATTTTGGGAATCCATTTAAACCGCATAAAGAATATTATGTTGGATATACTATCCATGAATAAACTAAGCCAAAGAACATTAATTTCCCCAAAGAAAGACAAAAGAAACTAAAAGAAAGAGGTATAACAAGCTACTAGTTTATATGGGTAATTAGCACTAAATATTTTGATGTTGGGACTGGGGTAAAGTATTTTAAAGTAAGCATACAGAGGCTCTGGGTTCAATTCCCAGAAAATAAAAAAAAATTGTTTTGATTTGCAGCATTTATTCATGTTGATTTATTTTAGACTCTCTCTTTCTTCAGAAGTGAATAAAACATATCTTGTTCCTGTCTTCATGAAGCTCACAGTTTAATCTGTACTGTGTTGACATTCATTTACTTGCTAACAGATAAATGGGCTCTGTTTAAAATATAAACAGAATCTACAATTCTATTCTTAAAATAAATTGACATTTTTCACACAGAGAGATTTAATAGAACATTAAAACTTTTCTATTTGCTTAATGTTTGTTTTTAACAACTAAAACATCTAGAATGATGTAGCCATATACTATGACTGCACTGATTTGATACTATAACCAGAATGAGGAACAAGGATATAGTAGCAAACCGCTACAGCCACATAAAATGATGACACTAGAAAATCATGCAAACACAGAGTTAAAATTATCTGGTCTGTACCATCTCTCAGCTAGAAAGAATATACTTTCTGGTTTGGGAGATAGAGAGTCCCATACTATTTCAGATTGAAAAATCACTGTGCAGTCACACCCTATTTTAGAACCATGATGGAGCCAGGCTAAATGCAGGAGTCAGAATTTCTGAGAGAAAACATCATAAGAATTGGTTGTCTATCACTAAATATGTCATCAAGAAAAAAAAAACTTAATTTTTAAAAGTCATAACCAGGGCAAAGCTTCTAAATAGAAAGATAGGAAATTAGGAGATGAAAATCTTTTTGTCTTTAAAAAAAAATCACCCATATTTCTGGCATGTTTATAGTTTTCTCTAATTTCTCTGGAAAACATATAAGCAAGTCTGTGCAAAGAGATATCATGGATTGTGACGTCATATTCCCTAGGGGGAAGAAATCACTTCTTACAATGTCAATTAACACCAAATTTAGCTTTAAAACTCTGTGACCTCTACCATCTTTTTAGATTAGCTAAAAAGAATCTATTGACTAGCTTTGTGAGTGGAACAGTTGAATGCTACTTTAGATAGAAAATTATTTCTTTCACTCTATAAGAATAATTATCACGGCGATCACACAATTATTATAATTATATCTGTAAGAACTGTTATTGGGAATTTATCTCTGAAATAGTTTCATGCATTGCAGGGGACATTTATCTCTTTTTAATGATCACCAACACACATGTCTTTTTGCAGCTACATAAGTGATTTTACCTCTTTCTATTAATATCCTCTTGCACGCTTCAGAAGCCAAAGGAGACAGCCCCCCACACACACACAGACACACTCCCCCCAGAACAATTGTTTCAGAAAATCCAGAGCCTGCAGCATCTAAGGCAGAAAGCTACACGTCCCCTCACGGCAACCCAACATTCACAATGTGATTTCCGAAAGGGATGGAACCCCCCCCCCAAAAAAAAGCCCCTCAAATCTGTGTTTCATAAACTGTACTCTAAGAGAAGTAGCAATAAAGTTTATTACGGACCTAAAGTCTCTGCATAAACCCGGTTAATTGAAAAGTGGGTGGAGAAGGCTGCCAAATTAAATGTTTACATTAGCACAGCTGTATTGTAAAAACATTCTGCCCCCTGTGCTTTGTAATTATAAGATATTTCTGGACTGTGTATCTCTACAAAGTTTATCTCCACTGCCAAGAGTGTCTTGGCACGGAGCGGCTGCAGCTCTTGGCAGCCAGGAGGCTCTGCGCGGGCAGCCTCTAAAATGGCTGCCAAGCGGCTCCTGAAATGTCGCCGGCCGCGGCCTGGGGCGGAGGCCGCCTGCTGCCCAGGCCTGCCGCGGGTGACAGGGGCCCGGAAGTGCAGTTCCTACACAAGTCCCAGGTGGTACCACAACTTAAAAAACAAACAAACAAAAACATATTTCAAAAACTAACTATGAAACAGTGTTGCAGTACCACAAGTCAGAAAATGGTGTCGAGGGGTGGGCTGGGAAAGGCCGCCCGCCTCCTCACCTCAGCCACACGCAGGCCCACAGTGCTGTCCGCTCATAAAAGAAACTCGTTTAATTTTGTGTAAAAAAGGTAAAATTTAAAACTCCCGACCCTCCTACCATATACTGTAGAAAAACACGGGCAAAGCCTAATTTTCTCACGTGCAATGGCATCGTTTCATACGGGCTTAGGAGGCTCTGTCAAAGCAGATGTATACGCATTATGAAAACAAAAATTAAATTGCTTCACTCTTATTCTTTAAAAGGCTATGCTTCTCTTACATCATTAAAATAACATTAACAAAGCAAACTCTTTTATACCCTTCTAGGGCAAACACCTCAAAATCTGAGGAGTTAATTATGTTCAAAGCACAAAACCCAGCTAATTGAGAAAACTGAGATCAAGTCTACAATCTGTACGAGACACAGGGCTGATTGAAAAAGCGACAAAAAGAAAGGAAGGAAGGGAGGGAGGAGAAAAAGAAAGAAAGGGAGGGCGGGTGGGTAAGAAGTAAGGGAAGGGAGAAGGGAAGATGGAAGAAGAAAAGAAAGGAGGGAAGGACATTGGACACTGAAGATGTATTGGCTTATTCATAGTAGAAATATAAAGAACTCTCAACAAATAAAGGGAAAAAGTATCATGGGTACACCTAGCTCTTGAAAGATATATATTTTCTTTGTCCCTTTTCTCTAGTAAAATTAATAATTATTAATTAATAATTATGTTAATAATTATGCAGTTTTAAGTTGCCAAATACTGCATAATGAGGTCGCTGGATTTTTCTCTTTCAGGGTTCCACAAGTTTGAGCTCAGGTTGAGAAAGACATTAGGCCTGTAATCATTATTGGCAGTGATTACTGTTCAGTAATTCTAAGATTCAATTGAATCCAACATTCTTGTTTCTGCTGAGACAATTCAGAAGTGAAAGATGAATGCCACAGAGCTGACACCAACTGCTAGCATTTATTAAACTTGCAGTGCTTATTCACTAAATGTTAACTCTGTCTAGCTTTAATTATATGTCCACACACTCAGTACAACCACATCAATAATTTTTATTTAATTTTTAAATCCCCATCATAAGGGAATTCTAATGTCTTTTTAGTGTGTGTGTGTGTGTGTGTGTGTGTGTGTGTGTGTGTGTGTGTGTGTACCTGGGGTAGAGTGGGGGAGGAGTACTGGGGACTGAAACCAGAGACATTCTACCTCAGAGCTATACCCTCACAGTCCTATTTTATTTTTTATTTTGAAACAAGTTTTCACAAAATTGTGAGAGCCTGGCTAAGTTGCTGAGGCTGGCTACAAACCTGAGATCCTCCTGTCTCAGCCTCCCAAGTACTACGATTACATGTTTGTGCCACTATACCCAACTTAATGGTATATTCACCTGAAAACACAAACACATATACACATATTTTCCCTGAATCTTTCTACAGTACAATAATTTCTCACCATTATTATTCTACATAAAAGACCATTAGGAACTTTTAGTCTTTGTTTAATTAGTGATCAGAATAGTCAGAGTCACACAGCTATATAAGAATGGGCAACTCTTAAAAGACTGGCAAACCAAAGTTGGTATATTCAAAAAATATCTCTAGTTTCACAGGTAATTTACTCAAGTCTTAAAACTCGAGATGATTTTATTTACTTTTATGCAAGTTTATGCTCTGATTCTGTGAACTTTTTGCTTTTAATTCCTTGATAGTTTTCAAATTCTAAATAATCTGCTCAATGAACACTGAAATTCAAAATAAATGTTCAATGAACACCTACTACAGTCAGAGACCTTTACTGTATATAGAGCTATGAGATTAACACACACACACACACACACACACACACACACACACACGGATAGATTCAGTTCAGATTTTTCTTATTTCTTGTCTTGGTCAGTTTTAATACTTACTGCCAAGTGGTATATCCCGTATCCCCAACCAGAATACGAGTTCCTGTTAGTCATATACTTTATGTCTTGCTTTGTGGTCAAGACAGTGTAACACATATAGTATTTATAACTATATCTGAAAAGATATTAATGAGGAGAAATGGCAATTAGTTATACAGTGACCCATATACTGTCAGAGCTCAAAATGTTAGTTTATCCTCTTTATCAGCCAATATCTTGTGGGTAAACAGTAATAAAATACTAGTAAGGCTAACAGTTGTTGGGTTTTTCTTACATGTCCAACACTGTCCTGACACTTCTTATATGTAGGTTTCACCCTCCCAGCAATTCTATGGGGTGGTATGATGATTATTCTCACATTAAGATGAGAGAGCACTTGCCCAAAAATGATCAACTCATAACTGAAAAAGCAGAAACTAAACCCAAGCCAATCTGACCCCAGAGTCCAATTTAAGTTCCAGTCTTCTCAAATTAGAAGTGTCACCAGTAGACAGAAAAGGAAACAGACACATTTCAGGTAGGCATTTTACCGCTACCTACAATTACAGGCTTAGAGTCTTGTAATTTTTGACACATCACTTCTCAGTGTGCCTGAAGGAAGCCTCCCTGCAGTGGAGGCCGCTGACTGTGGTAACTCTGTGCTGTGGTTTGGTAATGTGCACCAACTGGTAGGAAGATGAGACCAGAAAACCCCTTCTTCCCATAGCAGGCCACAAATTGAGGACTATGTCAGCTCACCCCAGTGACAGGCAACTGGCCGGCGCAGTGCGAGGCACTCAGCACCGCGATCACATGAACAGCAGACACCCTTGTCAAGGCTGCCACCCTCCTCACTCCCCACAAACCTCCTAATCTCCCACCAAAGTCCTGAAACTGCACCACAGGATCAAGCAATCCCCTCTCCCAGCCACATCTCGCAAATGACAGTCTGATTTCTCCCTTGCACCATTTTCTACATGAAGGTTGGTACTGTCTTCCCGGTACTTCCTGGGTCTGATCCTCCTTCTACGAAGACAACATGGTTGCAGAGAAAAGCCACTCTCCTTGTC